>NC_057795.1:363568260-363849802 GCF_018294505.1 Triticum aestivum
ATGCTACTCATGATGATGCCAGTACCTTGCTTGATGATGATGTGCCACTAGGTGAATTTCTTGATGAACAAATTGCTAGAGTAAGACAACATGATATTGTTGAGTCCGATGATGAACTTGAAACTAAAAATCTTGAAACACCTACTAGAACTAGTCCTCCTAGATATGAATTGCCAAAGGTACCGGAAGGTTATACTATGAGTGAGGAGGCAACTAGAGATATTCTTGCTTGTAAGGATAGAGATGATCTAAAGAAATTATTATGCAAGTATAAAGAAAGATCTCTCAATGCTAGAATGAAATGTGATCCTGAGTTTGCTACTTCACCTATTGTTATTGCTGATAAGGATTATGAATTCTCTGTCGACCCAGAGTCAATCATTTTGGTTGAATCGGATCCTTTCCATGGTTATGAAAGTAAAACTGTTGTGGCACATCTTACTAAGTTGAATGATATATCTACCATTTTTGCTCATGATGAGAATATTCGCTATTACTATATTCTCAAGTTATTTCCGTTCTCATTAAAGGGTGATGCTAAAGCTTGGTACAATACTCTTGCTCCTGGTTGTGTGCATAGTCCCCAGGATATGATCTATTACTTATCTGAAAAATATTTCCCCGCTCATAAGAAACAAGCTGCCTTGCAGGAAATATTTAACTTTGTGCGAATTGAAGAAGAGAGTCTCCCACAAGCTTGGGTGAGCCTTCTTCAATTGCTTAATGCTTTGCGTGACCACCCTCTTAAGAAAAATGAAATACTTGATATCTTCTATAATGGACTAACCGATACTTCTAGGGACTTCCTAGATAGTTGTGCTGGTTGTGTTTTCAGGGAACAAACTATTGGACAAGCTGAGGAATTATTGAATAACATATTGAAAAATCATGATGATTGGACTCCTCCTAAAACACCTATTAAACCCACTCCGAAGAAGAGGGGTATCTTATATCTCAGTCCTGAAGTTATGCAAGATGCAAAGAATATATGAAGGAAAAAGGTATTAAGGCCGAGGATGTTTAAAATTTACCACCTATCAAAGAAATACATGGGCTTGAAGCACCACCACCACCCAAGGTGGTAGAGGTAAAATCTTTAATGAATTTCAATGATAGTGATGATCCTCATAATAAACATCCTAGTCAATGCCTTTATGAGTTTGATAATTACATTAGAAAGCAAGATCACTTCAATGCAAATGTTATGAAACAACTGAAATACAACTCTGATATGATTGCTCGCTTAAGTCACTTGCTATTTAGAATCTCAAATGATGTTAGAGGTGTAGAAAAACATGCCTCTATGGTTCAAACTCACTAGAACAAGTTGCTAAATCTCAAAGAGAGTTACTTGATGAAATGAACAATAATACAAGTGACTTTACTGTTAGAGTAGCAACTAGTGGAGGTAAAATGACTCAGGAACCACTTTATCCCGAGGGACACCCAAAGAGAATTGAACAAGATTCTCAAAGGAACAACACCACTACACCTAGTCCTTCTAAAAAGAAAAAGAAGAAGAAAAATGGCAAGACTTTGCCTGCCTCTAGTGAACCTGAAGTAGAAAAATCTCCTGGTAATGATAATGAAGTTTCTATCTCTGATGATGAAACTCAATCTGGTAATGAACACTCACCTTTTGATAATGAAAAAGATAATGATGAGGTTCATGAAAACACTCAACCTAATGATAAAGAACCAGATAATGATGTTGAGAATAACCAGCTATTGATCTTGATAACCCACAACCTAAGAATAAAAGATATGACAAAAGAGACTTTGTTGCTAGAAAACATGGAAAGGAAAGAGAACATTCAAAATCCTATGCCCATTCCACCTAAGTCAACTAAAAAGAAAGATAATGAAGAATTTGAACGCTTTGCCGAAATGATTTTCTGTGCACTCGCTTGACTAATATCTTGAAAATGCCTCCTTATGCAAAGTATATGAAAGACATCATCACCAATAAGAGAAAAATACCGGAAGCCAAAATCTCCACTATGCTTGCTAATTACACTTTCAAAGATGGAGTACCTAAAAAACTTGGAGATCCGGGAATGCCAACTATACCTTGCTCCATTAAAAGAAATTATGTGAAAACTGCTTTATGTGATTTGGGAGCTGGTGTTAGTGTTATGCCTTTCTCTTTATATAAAAGACTTGATTTGAATAAACTCACACCTATTGAAATATCCTTGCAAATGACTGATAAATCAACTGCCATACCTATCGGTATTTGTGAGGATGTGCCCGTTGTTGTTGCTAATGTTACTATTTTTGACTGGCTTTGTTATATTGAGATGCCCGAGGATGAAAACATGTTGATTATCCTTGGTAGACCCTTCTTGAATACCGCAGGGGCTGTTATTGGTCACTTTTCATATCAATGGTAATGAGCATACAGTGCACTTTTCGAAGAAACAATTCCAAGTGAATGGTATTAATGATATTGAAAAATCTCCGACAATCACTATTGGAAGTTTTCAACTACCTCTACCTACTATCAAAAAGAAATATGAAATGCTTATTGTTGGGGACATTCATATCACCATTGAGGTAACTTAGTGATTTACGGAAGTTCTTCGGTCTCATGCTAATCGAAAGTGGTTGTTAATAAGACTTGATCAACCTTATTAATGAATCATTTTTTAGAGGTATGAAGTTGATGAATTTAGTAAGCACTACCTTCTGTCCCTACCTTTTGTTTTTCTGCTTTTATTAGTTAAATAAAATAAAGTGCCATGCTTTGTCCGTTTTCTGCTTTTCCCGTGCAATAAAAAAATGACCCAAAAATAAAAGTTCTCAGAACGCTCTGAAAATCTGATACAAATTTTTTCTGAATATTTATGAATTTCTGGTGCAAATAATATCAGAGGGAGGTACACCAGGTGGGCACAACCCACTTGGGCACGCCAGGACTCCCAGGCGTGCCCTAGTGGGTGATGCCCACCTGGTGGGCCCCCTCACTTACTTCTTCCTCCCACACCACTCCATTCACACAGGAAAAATCAGTACCTCTCTCTCTCTCTCTCTCTCTCTCTCGTGTTCTTGCTCCAGAAACTGCGGATTTCGATCTCTTTGCTCGAAGCTCCATTTCCGAAATTGTTTCGGGGATTTGTTGCTTGGTATGTGACTCCTCCACGTGTCCAATTAATTTTTGTTTTAGTGGTTTATATTTAGAATAATTAGTTACTCTTGGTGCTGCTGTAGATGAGCTTGCATGTTGAATTCTTTGAGTTCTAAGTAGTTTGAATGCTTGCTATGGCCTCTATACATCCCTATGAGTACTTGCTATCAATTTTGTGAAGTTTTGTTGAGAATTTTTTTTGTGGACTAAAAATTTCAGAATTTTGTTCATAGGAAAAAGATGAATATCTTTAGGAAGTTTGCTTCCAAGAAGAACTCCAAGGGGGTTATTGGGCAGTCATCTGACAATGATCTTCATACCCCGAGGTTGGCGGAGTTACGGCCGTGTGAGTGGTCGGACAATGAGTTCATGGGAGAGGCCGAAATCCTCCAAGAGTTCAACCAATATGCTGCTAATGCCGGCCTCACCGACTTCATCGTAGCTGAATGCGAACAGTATCATCTCCTCACAAATTCCTTTGTGCAAAACTTCATTTCATCTAGGAATAATCCCCCTGAGGTGTCATTTAACTTATATGCTGAACACCGTCAGACCCCACTTACTGAATTTTGTGACATATGCATGCTTTCTTCTGATGGGGGTTTGGTAGAGCCTAGGCCCTCAAAGTTTGATGGTTTTTACCGTACTCTGATAGTGGGGGATGAGAGGAGTTTTGAGCACCACTGTCACTAGCTTGCAGTTTCCTACCATGCATTACTTTGCTTTATTTATCGCAAAGTGCTTGCTAGCGAGAGAGGGTGGGTTCACTCAGCGCCCCAAATTTTGCTGTTTTGCGTCGCACACTTTATGGCGATAACACTTTTAGCTTGGGAGCTATTGTGGCACGTCGCCTTCACCTTAACAGATTCAAGGGTAAATACATGGGGACATTTATGCTGCTTGTTTGGCGACTCACTTCAATGTGCAGATACGCCAGCATGATCACCCCTTGCCCAAGGTTTACTTAGACAGAGCAGCTATGAAGGACCACCAGTTTCTTGCTGCTGATTACCCTGATATTGACTTGCCTTACAATTTAGTTTTTAGTGAGATCACTCGTGATGTCATCCCCTTGCATGCACCTGCTTTGTTTAACTATGTTGTCAGGAACGGATATAGAGTTATGCCTGAGGACATAGTCGCTTACCGGAACAACCTGGCGGCGGCGCAGTCGGAGCCTCAGCAGTGGGACCCTATGGTGCCTGCTCCCCAGCACTTCAACATTGGACCTCACGGCTTCTACAACTGGTGATTACCAAGTTAGGCCAAAAGCCTAAGCTTGGGGGAGTACGTATTCCCATCGATATTACATTCATGTTCACACATCTATCATTCTTAAGAAGTTGCTCCCCACTTCTTCCTATTCTCTCACCATGCACACTATCCACATCAACGATGTGCCACATCATTATTCAGTTTCTAAAAGCAGCCAATCAGTTTTTCCCTCGCCTGCAGCCACTCATCCCCCATCCCCCATGGCCACTGGCCCTCCCTCCAGCTCTATAACCAACCGGTTGAGCCCCTTTTCTTCCCAAATGGATCCCACGCAGCACTTGACCACATCCATCAACTATTCCTCTCCCCACTTAGCCTTTAGTTATGGATTTTACCACACACAGCCCACTACTGATTTCAATCTGGTGGGTCCTACATAAGAAAGCACTCTTCCCCTCCCAGTAATCTTCCATATATATTAATTTGGAGCGTACGTGCAAGGTTGCCTCTACAATCCAAAAGTCATGTATCTCAGCGCCTGTTGTCTTTCCCCCTTCGCCCATTCACAGTTTGTAATGACGCGTCTGACTCCCCCTTCTGCTTTATTCGGTACGCTGGAGAGATGCACTAGAAACAACATCATAGCGTTGCAGAAGAAGAACACGGGGCTGCAGTGTGGGGCTGAGCTGCAACAGGAACATCAGCGCCGTGCTGCTGTCTCCCATGCCGCCAAGCGATGTTGAGTCCGGAGAGCTGCCATTTCTGTGGAGACGGTGGGAGTTGAAGAAGGCAGTGATCCTTCAAACGAATTGTGCGTGGCCGAGATCGGACTGCATGCAAGTTGAACGAATTCAAAGCCGGGAACATTTGACGTCGGAGCCGAGCGACAAGCAGGTTCTCCCATCGCCTCCTGCTCCAGTATCCTTTGACCGTATCATTTGCATACTATCTTTGTGAGCCTTTAGATCTACGTGTCTGCATGCAAGTAAATTCTATCCTGAAGTGAAGAGTACTCTTGCGAATTGTTTTCTCCCTTTCTCCATCTAGATGACATGCGTGCAGCTCAAAAAGAAGGCATGCATACTTACCTTTTCATTTGATTTATTATTGGGCTGACCTTTTGTCTATCTCTGTCTGAAATCCAGACCTTGTATATATCAGGGGGTCATTTTGTTGGTGTTTTATTGCAGAAATTTAGAGGTATGTAACAGATAAGATAAGTTCAACTGATTACTTGCCGAATAGGTAACCATTTTTTTGGCGAAAGAACCATTATTATTTTTTAGTTGTAACAGACTATCTGTCCCTCTGTTCATTGTATAAATATGTCTTTGAATGCCCCCCAAATACATTATTTATAGTCTATTCACAAACAATATTATTTTCTGTCTTTTATTAACCATGCAAGTAGCAACTTCCCTTTCTTACAGAAACTGAAACACAAAGTTTGCTACCAATGTTTTACATTTTGCAGATTATGTTCATTCTTTTTTGTCAGTTTATGTAATGATCCGAAGAGCACCATTCTTTTACCATCCCTAAAAAATACCAAAGTTCATGTACAGGGATGCACTTTTTGGGCACAATTTACCTTAATTAATGATCGGTGCACAGGTACAATTCATGCAAATCCATATGAAAAATCATACTGTACATGCTGAATTGATAGTATTGTTATCTCTAATGTAAAATTTGTGCCCCTCAGCAGTAGCTACAATTATATCACCTTTAGAAAAGTACATGATATTATCTTTTTATATGATAAAATACAATATATTATCTGTTACACTTGAAAATATAATTGTTGGGATGGATCTACTCATGTATGTTTTATATCCTTCCAAAATTCCCGCGGCAACGCGCGGGGTATTATCTAGTTTCATTCCAGTTGTCGGTGTCCACACTTTTTCATTGTATCATCCATGTTTAATTTATTTTCTCGCTTTCTTCTTGTGTGTTGGAAAAACTTTAAGAAAATCCCAAAAATATGTATCTTGCTTCTTTTTTATTTTTCTTTCTAGTTCAAATTATTGTAGTACTAAAAAGAAAACCCAAAAGTTTTCCATGTTCTTCTTTTACTTGTTGGAAGCTTTCCCGTGTAAATAGTTTTTTTCGTTTTTGCTTTTTCCTTTTTGGTTTGCTTGCTTTCGAAAAACCAAAAACTCCAAAAATATTTCAGTGTGTTTCTCTGAATTTCTTTATCTTTTATCGAGTCATACCGAGGAGAAGACCACGATGAAAATGTTGAGTGGCTCCCATTTGCATTGTTGATCTAACAAAGAGCTCATATTACCTTGTCTTCTCCTCTTGAATAAAATGTTTGCAGATTCCAGCTTAGTCCAGAGCACTCTTGCACTATTATTATTTTAAATCGTTCGGTCGTGCAAGTGAAAGGCAATAACGATGATATTGGATGAACTGGCCGTGGTAGAGAGAAACGGGTATGAACTCGACTTGTTCTATTTTTGTAAATATGTTTAACCTAGTATCCATGCTTCAACCTATTATGATCAAACATGTTTGCAATGACAATTAGAAATTATAGTTTCTCATGCCATGCATAAGTAGTTAGGAGTGAATAATGACTTATCTTGGACATCAACATTGCGTTAAAATGATTGTGATGTAGTATGATGATATGGTATCCTCCTCTGAATGTTCAAGTGGCTTGACTTGGCACATGTTCATGCATGTAGTTGAATCAAAACCAACATAACCTCTATGATATTTATGTTCATGATGTTCATATCCTACTCATGCTAGTATCCAATGTTACTTATGCATAATGCATATTCATGACCGTTGTTGCTCTCTAGCTGGCCGCTTCTCAACCTATTTGCTAGCCTTAGCCTGTACTAAGTGAGAACTCTGCTTGTACATTAAAAACCTGAAACCCAAGTTATTCCAGATGAGTCCATCATACCTACCTATATGCGGTATTACCCTGCCGTCCTAAGTAAATTTGTATGTGCCACGACAGCAGGTAGTCGGTATCTTCCATCCTAAGCGGGTTATTCTCAGGTCGAGTGTTTATTCACTTGCCATCGCACGAGAAAAGGGCGGTAATAGGGATGCCCAGTCCCAAACTGAAAAAAGAAAAGATCTTACAAATAATCAAACAAAAACTCCCAATGGAGTCATAACCTTTACATTTCCGCTTGGGAACCGCTACTAGCATGCTTAGCATGGAAGATATTGATAACTGATGGTCATGAAGTGAATGAGAAGGGTGCATGTCTCAAAATATCATTTACCTCTATCTTAAAAACTTGAGCTTTGGCACCTCTGCAAATCACTGCTTCCCTCTGCGAAGAGACTATCTATTTACTTTTATGTTGTGTCATCACCTTCTCAAATAAGCGCCAGAACCTGAGAGCACTGCTGTCATGCTGATGCATTGTGTATAGCTAATGTTGGATGCATCATGACTGGATCTTTTCTACCATGAATTACAATGTTTATTCGCTGCTTGAACCTTGGGGGTGCTCTGCATTTATGTTTTGCGGTCTCAGAAAGGGCTAGCGAGATACCATTATTGTCATATTATATCATGGTTGTTTTGACAACATGTTGCTTTTGAGATATCTTATTATTGCTCTCTAGTTGTTTATGTCATTGATATGAGTTAATATAATTTTAAGAGTTATTGTCAACATGGTTAGATATAATCCTTGCTGAAAACCTGGGTGCTATTCAAGCTTATTTATGAAACAAGAGCAAAAGAGTTCATAAAAGTTTCTCTTTTTCACTTTCAGTTTATCAACTGAATTGCTTGAGGACAAGCAAGGTTTAAACTTGGGGGAGTTGATACGTCTCCAACGTATCTATTTTTCCTAACGCTTTTCCTCTTGTTTTGGACTCTAATTTGCATGGTTTGAATGAAACTAACCCCGGACTGATGTTGTTTTCAGCAGAACTGTGTTGTTTTTTGCAGAAATAAAAATTCTCGGAATTGAACGAAACTTTGCGAGGATTTTTTATATCAAATAAGAGAATTTCTGGATCCAGGAGGTACCTGAGGAGGGCACCTAGGTGGGCACAACCCCCCAGAGCGCGCCAGCCCCCCCAAACGCGCCCTGGTGGATGCTGCCCACCTGGTGGCCCCGCTGACCCTCAAACCGACGCTATAAAATCCCATATTTCCAAAAAAAAATCAAGCAGGAAGAATTATCGTGTTTCACGAGACGGAGCTGCCGCCTTCTCCTGTTCTTCATTGGGAGGCCAGATCTGGAGTCCGTTTGGGGCTCTGGAGAGGGGGATCTTCGATCTTCGTCATCACCAACACATCTCCATCGCCAATTCCATGATGCTCCCCACCGGGAGTGAGTAATTCCTTCGTAGGCTCGCTGGCCGGTGAGGAGTTGAATGGGATTCATCATGTAATCGAGTTAGTTTTGTTAGGGCTTGATCCCTAGTATCCATTATGTTTTGAGATTGATGTTGCTATGACTTTGCCATGCTTAATGCTTGTCACTTTGCCCGGCTGCCATGATTTCAGATCCGAACTGTTTATGTTATCACCATTATATCCATGTTCTAGATCCAATCTTGCAAGTTATAGTCACCTACTACATGTTATAATCCGGCAACCCCGGAGTGACAATAGCCGGGACCACTCCCGATGATGGCCGTAGTTTGAGGACTTCATGTATTCACCTTGTGTTAATGCTTTGTTCCGGTCCTCTATTAAAAGAGGCCTTAATATCCCTTAGTTTCCAATAGGACCCTGCTGCAACGGGAGGGTAGGACAAAAAATATCATGCAAGTTCTTTTCATAAGCACATATGACTATTTACGGAATACATGCCTATATTATATTTATGAACTGAAGCTAGTGCCATATCGCCCTAGATTATAATTGTCTCATGATGAATATCATCCAACGAGTCACTGATCCAATGCCTACGAATTTATCATATATTATTCTTGCTAAGCTACTACTGTTGCTACTGCTATCGTTACTACTACAATATCACTGTTATCATTGTTACTGTTACCGTTACTACTGCTGCTATCATCAAAACTATCATATTACTGTGCTACTAATCATTTTGCTGCAGATAATTAATCTCCAGGTGTGGTTGAATTGACAACTCAGCTGCTAATACCTTCAAATATTCTTTGGCTCCCCTTGTGTCGAATTTATAAATTTGGGTTGAATACTTTACCCTCGAAAACTGTTGCGATCCCCTATACTTGTGGGTTATCAACCTTAGAGTCCTCAAGCATCTCTAGCTTATATGACACTACGTCGATAGCTTGTAGAATCTTGAATGGACCGAAGTATTTGAAGGAGAGCTTGTGATTAGCTCGTCGCTCCACGGAAGTTTAAACATAGACGAAGATGAAATCCCTTGGTTGGAATGTTTTGTCTGTGCGGCGCTTGTGTGTCTATACTTTCATGATGTGCCGAGCTAGATGGAGGTGTTGCTTCAAAACTTGATACATGAATTTGCGCTCTTCAAGCCATTATTTCAAAGTAGGAATCTTGCAAGTTGACGTTGCCTCAATAACCCAGTGTCACAGTTAATGCCCATAGAGTGCCATTAAAGGCAAGGATTTCAAAGTTGAGTTGTAGCTGGGATTGTGAAAGAATTCCACCAATGAAAGGTATTGGCTCTAGCAACTTGGACACACGTGAATGAACCAACGCAAGTAAATTTCCAAGCACTAGTTCATGTGTTATGTCTGGTCATCCGTCTGTGGATGACATGGTGTGCTCATCTTCAATTCCATGCCAATTCTGCGAAATTGCGCCTTCCAGAATTTCTCGTGAATACAGGTCCCGGTCTAAATTTATTGCTTCTAGAAGGCCATGTAATTTGTATGCATTTTCAAGGTAATAATGAGAAATCTGTTGGGGAACGTAGCAGAAATTCAAAAATTTTCCTACGTATCACCAAGATCTATCTATGGAGAGACCAGCAACGAGTAGAAAGGAGAGTGCATCTACATACCCTTGTAGATCGCTAAGCGGAAGCGTTCAAGTGAACGGGGTTGATGGAGTCGTACTCGTCGTGATTCAAATCACCGATGATCAAGTGCTGAACGGACAGCACCTCCGCGTTCAACACACGTACAGCTCGACGATGTCTCCCACGCCTTGATCCAGCAAGGAGAGAGGGAGAGGTTGAGGAAGACTCCATCCAGCAGCAGCACAACGGCGTGGTGGTGATGGAGGAGCGTGGCAATCCTGCAGGGCTTCGCCAAGCACCTACGGGAGAGGAGGAGGTGTCACGGGAGGGAGGGAGGCGCCAAGGGCTCAGGTGTGGATGCCCTCCCTCCCCGCCACTATATATAGGGGCAGGGGAGAGGGGGGAGGCGCAGCCTTGCCCCTTCCTCCAAGGAAGGGGTGCGGCTAAGAAGGGGGGAGGAGTCCATCCTCCCCAAGGCACCTCGGAGGTGCCTTCCCCCTTTAGGACTCTCCCCTTTTTCCTATATCTTGGCGCATGGGCCTCTAGGGGCTGGTGCCCTTGGCCCATGTAGGCCAAGATGCACCCCCTACAGCCCATGTGGCCCCCGGGGCAGGTGGCCCCACCCGGTGGGCCCCCGGGACCCTTCCGGTGGTCCCGGTACAATACCGATGACCCCGAAACTTGTCCCGATGGCCGAAACAGGACTTCCTATATATAAATCTTTACCTCCGGACCATTCCGGAACTCCTCGTGACGTCCGGGATCTCATCCGGGACTCTGAACAACATTCGGTAACCACATACAAGCTTCCTTTATAACCCTAGCGTCATCGAACCTTAAGTGTGTAGACCCTACGGGTTCGGGAGACATGCAGACATGACCGAGACGTTCTCCGGTCAATAACCAACAGCGGGATCTGGATACCCATGTTGGCTCCCACATGTTCCACGATGATCTCATCGGATGAACCACGATGTCAAGGACTCAATCGATCCCGTATACAATTCCCTTTGTCTAGCGGTATTTTACTTGCCCGAGATTCGATCGTCGGTATACCGATACCTTGTTCAATCTCGTTACCGGCAAGTCACTTTACTCGTTCCGTAACACATCATCTCGTGATCAACTCCTTGGTCACATTGCGCATATGATGATGTTCTACCGAGTGGGCCCAGAGATACCTCTCCGTTTACACGGAGTGACAAATCCCAGTCTCGATCCGCATAAAACAATAGATACTTTCGGAGATACCTGTAGTGCACCTTTATAGTCACCCAGTTACGTTGTGACGTTTGATACACCCAAAGCACTCCTACGGTATCCAGGAGTTACACGATCTCATGGTCAAAGGAAGAGATACTTGACATTGGCAAAGCTCTAGCAAATGAACTACACGATCTTTTGTGCTAGTTTTAGGATTGGGTCTTGTCCATCACATCATTCTCCTAATGATGTGATCCCGTTATCAACGACATCCAATGTCCATAGCCAGGAAACCATGACTATCTGTTGATCACAACGAGCTAGTCAACTAGAGGCTCACTAGGGACATATTTTGGTCTATGTATTCACACGTGTATTACGATTTCCGGATAATACAGTTATAGCATGAATAAAAGACAATTATCATGAACAAGGAAATATAATAATAATACTTTTATTATTGCCTCTAGGGCATATTTCCAACAAAATCTTGGCAGTCGTGAATGGGTGATTATATGTGAATTTATCCACTACCACGAGAATGCAATTTGACTTGCTTGATTGTGGCAATCCATCAATGAACTCCATGGTTACGACTTGCTAGGATCATTCTGGTAACGGTTGCAGCTCGAGATGACCTAGTACTTTAGGCATTCAGGTTTGGACTATCTATGAATTTGCCGTTTCATCTTGGACCAAGCAAATAGTCAATGGAGGCATCGATATGTAATTGGGATGTCATAATGACTTCCGACTGAACTATCATGGAACGCACGAGGCTTACATTGTTGTAGCTCTAGAGCTCGACCAAGCCAAAGTATGTTTCGAAAATACAACAGTTCATTTGAGAGGGAGAATCGTTGCATCAAGTCTAGTTGAACTGCAAGACTAGCAAGGATCCTCTGAACTTGAGCATTACTGGCATAACTGGACATAGTGTCATCAAGCCATGGAGGCTGGTAGGCGGAAATTGTTGTTAGTCGACGGTCTGAATGCAGTCGTCAGGATAGAGCATGTCCTTTTGGTAGCAAGTGGCATTCTCGACACTGGTTGACATTGCAGCCACAACCGTGCATCACAGGTTCCCGATAGAGCGTGCTACGTGTTCGAAGTAAAAGACCAAGAGAGATTCAAGAACAACAAATGAATCAGGTGTCCATCTTTATTGATGATCACATTTATATGTAGGCCATGTTTGCATTGAGCGGGAGATCCACTATTGGTTACCATGTTTGGAGCCTTCATATACTCATATATGTTGTATCTGAATTCGCTAAAATTACACAATGTAAGGTGTACTTTTTCTAATCTTTATAATTCATTTTTTACCCCTCCACCGCACACGATATAAGAAAACATTATCTAGAGAAAACTTGTACAAGCCAAACTCATGCATGAATCGTAGTTAGGAAAACGAAATCTCCAGCCATTAGTTAGAAAAAACATGCTAGTCAATCTTCCAATAGTTAGTTAGGGAATCCTCAACGTGCACCATCAAAACACCCGCATATGTCTGAACCACGTGGTCTGGACAATGAAAGCCATTCAACCTGGGTCTGTATCGGTCCGCCGGATAGTTTGGATGCATATTTTTTCGCAAATCAGAGACAAAGTGGGGGTTTTGCGAGCGTTTGGATAGCTGCCACGCATGCGTCTGACCACCCTGACCCACCCGAAACACCCATCTGCGCCCGGGCACGTTCTCACCAGGCGCTAGCTGCCTGCATTTATGCCGCGGGAGAGTGGCCGCTCCGCATTAACGCCGGCACGGGACGGATGCGACCTCTCAATGCCGACATTTAAGTGCCCGACAGCAAAGAGAGCACCGCCCGCTGTGCACCCGACAGAACACGTCTCTCACTGCGTTCAAACGGCCACAGACTGTCCTCCTTCCTCCATAAAACCCGCGCGTGTGCCGAGAAACCTACTCCGGCCACACGTTCGTTCGTGAGCCGTCAGACATTAAACACAACGTCGGTTGGCTCCGACCATCCGCCCTCTATTTAAATGGTGCCAGACGCTAGGCGAAAATCGCACCACACTCCGCTCCCATCTCCTCCTTGCACCATTTTCTTCACAATCTCCATGGCATCCAGTGAGCAGTAAGAGGGGTTCTCCGACATAAAAGCCGGCCGGGTAGCCCACCAAGCCCGCCTGATATGAGCTAGGCAACTCGCTACTCCACCTCCGTCGCCGCCCCAGGCCGTCAGTACCATGGGCGAGGTTGTAGGCGGACAAAATTATACCTCCAGAGTTGAACGAGCTCCACTTTTAGTTGAAGTATGTCCGAAATGTAATGAATCTCGCCAGGTTTATATGAAATACACCGCGTTTGCATGAATTTCGTCTGGTTAGTTCAAGCAATGGTTGAAATGTATGCAGGGAGCATTGGATGGCGGCCTCCGGCATCAATGTCCAAATTGGACCCCCACCCCCCCCGCGTCCACGGACAGATGCCGGAGCAAATTTATGGGTCAGCGTTGGAGATGCCCTTAGGGAAAATACATGCGTTGCTAATATTTAGGGATATGTGGTGTGCACCATCGAATTAGTCAAGGGTAGTTTCATCATAAATCTTATATACCTAAGAGAGTGATCTCCACTACTTTATTTATCTCAACATGCAGTCCACATGAGACCATGCCATATAAGCAAAAACTAATTTCACTTACAACCATGTCATGACTAAACCCTACCGATGTCGCCGCATGGTTCACACAAAGAAAACAACGCATCATAGTTCCTTTGTTTTTTCCTATGGAATTAAACTGATAACCTGGGCTGCGCGTTCTACCCATCGGGTTTTAAGCCAACAACATGGGTGTAAGAAGCTACTAAATTTTTTACACGTAGGCTGCCTAGGCTGATAGTGCCAGTAGCTGGATTGATTATTCCTAGTAGCCCACGTTGCTAGCGTAGGCCTAACTTTTTTTTGAAAGACCCGGCTGATCACCGGCTTCATTGATTTAGCAGAAAGCAGTGGAAACATGTAGATCAAGTGATCAAGTGGATGAAATTAGAAAAGTACAGGTGGCTCTCCTCTCTTATGGCTATTTTTCACTAATTGTGTCCCCGAAGGAAGGCTCCATGCATTTGGCTCCTGCCAATCTCCATTGCTCGATATTGCTCCTAATTGCTGCGACGACATCTTTCACCCGAGGCGTTTTTCCTCGGAAGACGCAGTGGTTTCTTTCCTTCCATAATTCCCACGCGATCATGATGATCAGAGATCTGACTCCGCGCCTGTTAGCAGGAATAGTCTTGTTGATGAGAAGATGGCAAGACTGGGCCGGGCTGAGCAGAGGTCTCGCTCATGTCGCTAGCGAGGAACAACCAAACCAGCTGGTGCATTTCCCCCAGACCTGCTACGAGAAACTGCAGCCCCATATTAGATGTGTAGATATTTCCAAATTCCTGATGCACAGGGGGTGGAAGTAGCCGTTGGGCCAGCCTCTTCTCTGCAATCTATCGTTGCACAAGAGGCGGTCCCTGACGAGGAGCCACATGAACATTTTGAGCTTGTTGGGAGCCCAGACCTTCCAAATGAGGCTGTTGAAATTTGTGTTGGGGGCTGCAGGAATTGCATCTGGTAAGCCGACTTATTTCATCTTCATGCTACCCTCTTCTCTTTTTCTCGAGACGGTTCCCTCACAACCCTTTCGTCCCCTCAAGTACTCCTCCGTTGATTGATTTCTATCATTCTCCTTATCTTCTCCACCATACCTCCTTCAATTGCTCTCATCTATCCCACTATTTTGCAAAAGAGACCGCTGGATTTCTGATTCTTATCTTCAGCTTCTCCACTAAACAAATGTGTTGCTTCAAATCCCATCATCTACACCAAAGCTTCGTATCTGTGCCCCTTACTGCCCCCATGGGTTTACAACCGACGTGCTGGACATGCAAAATTTGTAGGAGGCGTCAACACCAACCTCCCGAACACTGGTGAAGCGCTTGATGGCCCGCGGGTAGTGCTGGTCTGCGACCCCGGCTCCGGCAAGAGTAGACTTATCATCTTCCTCGCCTGCGAGGCCCTGCCGCCCCACGGCGTACCGCATACCTGCGTCTCCAAGGATATCTCTTCCCAAAATATGCTCCCCCAATCCATTCTGCTTCTTTAGTTTGATTGTGTTTCAAAGTACGCATTTTGTTACAGCTTTGAGTTTGAATTTTGCAGCACACGACGGAGATGATTACTGAATGCTAGGCGACGACCACGATGGTGTTGAGAAGCCCCTAGAACGACTCAACTCCTTCTTGTTCCCCAAGTTCGGGTGCTCCACATGATGTTGCCTATCAACCTCTAATGCTCGGGTTGGTACCGCTCGCCTAAATCGTCCATCATCAATGATTTTGCTTTCTGAGATTGAGTTCTTTGAGCTACATGCCCATTCCTCAAGACCTTGAGCCAATTGACTGCTGGATGGTAATAACAAAACCACTATATCCAGCAACGTTTTCGCTCTAAGGTTTCACCACTTGTATGAAAGTGACCCCTGGGTAAACCGGTACAGGGCACGTGTATTTTTTTTGGTAAATGACCATGTAGAATTACACGGTGGTTGTAGATTGTCGATCAAAATTTTCTTAACCTGTGTACCGATTGGACTGTGCGCTTAGCGAATTCAGTTGCATGTGGGCCAACATGGCCCGTTGACTTCGCCGCCTGAGATTTCTTCGGTGGATTCGTACATGTGTAGGCTTCCTTCTCTTTCTGGGCTTTTTCCTTAGGGTTGACGTGTGGTGGCGTGCGTTAGCGTTTTTTGTGCCGCTTACCAGTCTCCCTTCGATCTGTAATCTAGAGGCTGCCGCTGCTTCTGATCGGTGCCGCTTCCATCGTTCCATCTAGAGACGTCGTTTACGTCTTCGTTTTCGTTCGATCCACCGCCGTACTGTTCCTATATAAGGGCTCAATCTCTGCCCCGATTTCTCCTCCTCATTGCAACAACCATGCATCGTTTCCCGCGGTGGAGGGCGATGACGAGAGTAACTGTGGCAGAGATGGGATGCGACTAATTCTGCTCGCCGATCTCGCTGGGAGGCGTCTGGTGCAGCAACAGGACGTGGATCTCCTGCGGTGCGTCCGTGCATGCAGCGAGCCGTAGGTGGGCATGGAGCTTCGGAGCTCCCTGTCCGTTCTCATGGGGCCAGCCAGACACGGTGGACATGGTGGCAACAGCTAGCAGTAGCGAACTAGCGTCCGCCAGTTCAGTTGCGGCGATTCAGCTGCATGGTAGCATTACCGGCGGGAGCGGCAGGGTGAAGGAGCGGACGTGCAGGCGTTGCGGCTGTACAAGGACTCAAACAGCGCCGGCGAAAGCGGTGGTGGCATTCTGGTGCACGTCTGGGCGACTGACCTCCGCGGCGTTGCACGAGATTCCATCGACTACCCGGCTTCTAAGGCACGTACGCGGCTCCCAGCGCGGAGGACGTGAAGGTTCTTGGCTCGACGGTTCTCCTCTGCGCGCTGCGACATCGGATGCCTGCATCCTGCTCGTTCTCTTGATTCTATGGTGCCTAGGCTAGTATTTTCTATATATAACATTTTTCTGTCAATTAGATTAACTAAATTGGGTTCCGTTATTCTTCTAGGTATATGTTCCCTGAACTGTAGAATTAGCAGTTCAATTGCCCATTTGATGATTCTTCTACACTATATGTTCCCTGCACGACCATTCTAATAGGCATCAATCATTTTAGGTTGGACCTTTCTTGATTGATGTGGCTCCTTTTAATTTTAGCTCTTCTACTTTCACCTTTGTTGAAAATACTGAGGGTTCTCAATTTTTTTTTTCAGGAATATACTCCTGAATGTTATTGAGTGGCATTTTCTCCATGTAGTGCTTTTATCATCGCGCCAAAAAATAATACACCTTATAAAAAAATGAAAATCCTAGACCTACGGGTCTATATAACTCTTAAGTGACGCGTAAGTTTTCTTTTCTTAATAATTTCTCCCCCTGAATTTCAAGGTGGGGTCAATCCCCCAATTAATGATAGTCATCCAAATCAGCCGCTACGTAACATACATAGAAAACATCGTGTAGATGTAGCATTGCTCTATATAGAAGCTGTTGGAGTACAATAATCCTATATCCACGTAGAGCTACAAAAGGTTTTACATAATCTTCCTAAATAGTTTTCTGCCTCCTTGAATTTCAGGTGGGTGGGGCCCTTCCTCCTCCTTCTCCAATTATGATTTTTTCTTTCAGGGAAAAAAATTCCATTACTCAAGGAGGCATCTCAGCCATAACCAAGTTTACAAGAAAGTCCGGCCCTCCTGCGAACTAGACTGCAGTACGGGAGGTACTACGGCCATACGCAGCCAACACATGACTAGTGTTGTTCTGCCAATGGCTACATTGCGCAAATACAACCTCTCTAGCCTCAAGGACTGCTAGACTGCTAATCTCTTCAACGAGAGACCGGTGCTGCGATCTATCTGTCGTGGGTGCCTTGAGCATCGCCACAGCCTCCGCACTATCCATCTCAACAATGATAGGCATCGTCGTCCTGTGTAAGGCAAGGTCTAGGCCTTCTCTACACGCCGAGAGCTCCGCCTCCAGCGCACTCTCACATGTGCGGATTTCTCTGCATGCACTATATATGATATCCCCTCTATCATCTCGAAGGATCATGCCTCCTCCCGCTGCTCCTGTGGCTGCAACAAAGTTGCCGTCTGTGTTAAGTTTGGCCCAGCCCGCACTAGGGGGGGCCCAGCTCGGCCGTGCCGTCGCTATCCTGCAGGGCTGCACGCGCGGCAGGCCATCGCAAACCACCATCTTCCCCTTCTCCATATTGGCATGTGGATGTTGCTGGATGCATAATAGTGAAGTAATGTAGCCATGTAAGAATCTACAAGAGGCCTCAGCAGGAGGTGGCAGTTTGTCATGGGTAATCTCATTGCGAACATGCCATACTCTCCACATGATCATGAGGACCACCAGCCTCGCCGTCTCATCCAGGGGTTCCAACAGGGCGAATAGCCACTCTGGCCCCGTGTCCCGGATGGTCTCCACCTTGGGTATGTTCCAGTCCATCGCCATGACCCTTCATAGCTCCTTTGCCAGTGGGCACCTGCAAAGCGCGTGGAATTCGTCCTCGCGTTCAACACCACATAGGAGGCATACGTCAGTATCCTCGAGGTGCCGTGAAGCCTTGTTGGTCCAAGTAGCAGTGAATTTGTGATAACCCTCCATGCAAACACACGTACCTTAGGGGGAGCAGGGCACCCCCATATGATCTTCCAGATGGCGCGACGACCATCCGATGCCCTGCTCATGGCGGTGGCCAATGGACGCTCGCGCTCGTCCATTGCCAGGCGGTACGCGGATCGGACGATGAAGATGTCGTTCTTCTCCGGTGCCCAGGCGATGATATCATCGGTGACGCGTGGCGAGGTCTGGATGCTAGTGATGACGACGACATCCGCCGGAAGGAAGTAGCGCTGTAGTAGACTGGTGCGCCAAGAGCCCTCGTCGTCGAGGAGCTCGGCCACCCTCCGCAGGCGGCAAGTGCCCTGCTGAGTGATGGGCTGACGCGAGGGCTCCCGTGGCAACCATCGGTCCCACCATATGCAAATCTGCTGACCGTTCCCAACACGCCATATGATGCCCTTTTTCAGGAGCTCGAGGCCATGTTGGATAGCCTGCCAGGTCAGGGAGGAGTTCCCCAAGAACACCGTGTCCTCAAGGCGTCCATCATGATAGTATCGGGCCTTTAACACCTGCGCACACAAACTGGTGGGTTTAGTAAGCAAACGCCATGCCTGCCTCGCTAGGAGAGCCTGGTTAAAAAGGCGGAAATCTCTGAACCACAGACCACCCTTGCTTTTCTGAGCCTGGATCTTTGGCCAAGCAAGCCAGTGTGTCTTCCTCTTGCCCTCAGAGGTGCCCCACCAGAAGTTGCGAACCATTCTATTCAGGTCATCAAAAACTGACATAGGAAGCTTAAAAACACCCATAATATAAGTGGGAATAGCTTGGGCAATTGCCTTTATCATGGTTTCCTTGCTGGCGAGAGAGAGGGTGTCACCCCAAGCAATAATCCTCTTCAATAACCGAGATTGCAGATTCTGAAATTTACCTCGTGACATGCGTCCTTCGGGTGTTGGAAGCCCTAGATATTTCTCCTCAAACGTGACAGTACCTATGTTTAATGTAGTTCTCACCGCCTCCTGTTTGTCCAGAGCACAAGCTGTACCAAAGAGAGCACTACATTTGGCCAGATTAATAAATTGTCTGGTGGCATTAGCATATGTGTTTAGCACTTCCTGGACCTTTTGGGCTTCTTCCTCCTCTGCTTTAAAAAACAGTAATGTATCATCTGCAAACAGAAGATGAGACACCCATGGAGCTCTGCGGCACACTTTTAGCGGGGTAAAGTCACCTTTTTCTTCTCCTTCTTTCAAGAGAGCAGATAGACCATCAGCCACAAACAGGAATAAAAACGGGGACAAAGGATCACCTTGCCGTAACCCACGTGACGGTGCGAACGATTCCAGAAGGGTTCCATTGAATTTAACTGTATATCTCATCGAGGTGACGCAAGCCATAATCCAGTCCACCCACCGGCGAGCGAAACCCATCTTTTTCATCATTCGCTCCAAGAAGATCCAGTCCACTCTATCGTATGCTTTGGAGAGGTCCAGTTTATATGCGCAGAAACTTTTATTTGGGTCTTTCTCCTGCTGAATAAAATGAAAGCACTCAAATGCAATCAAAGCATTATCAGTGATCATACGTTCAGGGACAAAGGCGCTCTGCTCAGGGGAGATAATATCATCCAATATAGGCCTCAAATGGTTTACCAGACATTTTGCCACCACCTTGTAGATGACGTTACATAAGCTGATTGGGCGGAACTCCGTGAGCCTCTCTGGGTTATCCACCTTCGGGATGAGAACAATCGACGTGTTGTTCACCCCCTCAGGCATCATCCATGTCCAAAAGAATTGCTTGACCCCTGCAATTACATGTTCTCTCATCACGTCCCAATTACGTTGGAAGAAGCGCGCGGGGAAGCCATCCGGACCCGGCGCCTTTAGCGGTCCAATCTGAAACAGAGCATCGGCAATTTCCTTGTCTGAAAACTTTGCACACAGTCCATCATTCATGCGGTCAGATACACGGGGTTTAATAAGATCAATTACTGGATCCACACAAAGAGAGGGGTCAGCAGTAAATAGTTTGGCAAAATAAGAAGTGGCCATGGCCGCCATGGGCGCATGGTCCTGATGTGTGACTCCATCATCATCAATGAGAGATTTAATACGGTTTTTGCGTGTGCACCAAACTGCCTTTCGATGGAAGAACTGGGTGTTGCGGTTCCCTTCCCGTAGCCATGCAATGCGGGATCTCTGCATCCACAACATCTCCTCCCTATAGAGCAGTTCGTTCATCTTGTCTGTCGCCTCCCGTATGTCCTCTCTATCTGCATTCATAGACATAAGCTCCTCGAGATGAGAGCGGGATTTGTTAATTTCCCGAATGACATTTCAAACTTTTTTCGGCTCCACTCTTGCAGTTTTTTCATCATATTTCCTAGTCCAGAAGCTACATCACCAAGATTCAACATATAGCCCGACTCAGTCCAAGTGTTCATAATTACCTCAGGGAGGGAGGGGTCACGTTTCCACATAACCTCGTACTGTCTGCACCTTTTGCCCTCTTGTTGGCGCGGCTCCTCTAGCGCGCACTTGAGGAGGATGGCCAAATGATCGGAGCTTGGCGCCACCAAATGCTCCACCCTTGCTGTTGGGGAACGTTGCAGAAAACAAAATTTTCCTACTCGTTTCACCAAGATCATCTAGGAGTTCATCTAGCAACGAGTGATTAGATGCATCTACATACCTTTGTAGATCGCGCACGGAAGCGTTCAAAAGAACGGTGATGATGTAGTCGTACTCGACGTGATCCAAATCACCGATGACCAGCGCCGAACGGACGGCACCTCCGCGTTCAACACACGTACGGGACGGGAGACGTCTCCTCCTTCTTGATCCAGCAAGGGGGAAGGAGAGGTTGATGAAGATCCAGCAGCACGACGGCGTGGTGGTGGATGCAGGGCGTCACAGCAGCAGGGCTTCGCCGAGACTACGAGGGAGAGACGTAACAGGGGGAGGTGGAGGCGCCAGGGGCTGGTCTAAAATCCCTCCTCTCCCCCCCACTATATATAGGGGTGCCAGGGGGGGCGCCGGCCCTAGTAGATGGCATCTACTAGGGGGGGCGGCGGCCAAGGGGAGGTTTCCCTCCCCCCCAAGGCACCTAGGGGTGCCTTCCACCACATGGACTCTTCCATGGTGGAAACCCTAGGCGCATGGGCCTATAGGGGCTGGTGCCCTTGGCCCATCTAGGCCAAGGCGCACCCCCTACAGCCCATGTGGCCCCCCGGGACAGGTGGCCCCACCCGGTGGACCCCCGGGACCCTTCCGGTGGTCCCGGTACAATACCGATAACCACGAAACTTGTCCCGATGCCCGAAATAGCACTTCCTATATATAATTCTTTACCTCCGGACCATTCCGGAACTCCTCGTGACGTCCGGGATCTCATCCAGGACTCCGAACAACATTCGGATTTCTGCATATACATATCTTCGTAACCCTAGCGTCACCGAACCTTAAGTGTGTAGACCCTACGGGTTCGGGAGACAAGCAGACATGACCGAGACGACTCTCCGGTCAATAACCAACAGCGGGATCTGGATACCCATGTTGGCTCCCACATGCTCCACGATGATCTCATCGGATGAACCACGATGTCGAGGATTTAATCAATCCCGTACGCTATTCCCTTTGTCTATCGATATGTTACTTGCCCGAGATTCGATCGTCGGTATCCCAATACCTCGTTCAATCTCATTACCGGCAAGTCACTTTACTCGTACCGTAATGCATGATCCCGTGACCAGACACTTGGTCACTCTGAGCTCATTATGATGATGCATTACCGAGTGGGCCCAGTGATACCTCTCCGTCATACGGAGTGACAAATCCCAGTCTTGATCCATGTCACCCAACAGACACTTTCGGAGATACCCGTAGTCTACCTTTATAGTCACCCAGTTACGTTGTGACGTTTGGCATACCCAAAGCACTCCTACGGTATCCGGGAGTTACACGATCTCATGGTCTAAGGAAAAGATACTTGACATTGGAAAACTCTAGCAAACGAACTATACGATCTTGTGCTATGTTTAGGATTGGGTCTTGTCCATCACATCATTCTTCCAATGATGTGATCTCGTTATCAATGACATCCAGTGTCCATAGTCAGGAAACCATGACTATCTGTTGATCAACGAGCTAGTCAACTAGAGGCTCACTAGGGACATGTCGGTGTCTGTTATTCACACATGTATTACGATTTCCGGATAACACAATTATAGCATGAATAAAGACAATTATCATGAACAAGGAAATATAATAATAATGCTTTTATTATTGCCTCTAGGGCATATTTCCAACAGTCTCCCACTTGCACTAGAGTCAATAATCTAGTTACATTGTGATGAATCGAACACCCATAGAATTCTGGTGTTGATCATGTTTTGCTCTAGGGAGAGGTTTAGTCAACGGATCTGCTATATTCAGGTCCGTATGTACTTTACAAATCTCTATGTCTCCATCTTGAACATTTTCACGAATGGAGTTGAAGCGACGCTTGATGTGCCTTGTCTTCTTGTGAAACCTGGGCTCCTTGGCAAGTGCAATAGCTCCAGTGTTGTCACAGAAGAGCTTGATAGGCCCCGACGCATTGGGTATGACTCCTAGGTCGGTGATGAACTCCTTCACCCATATTGCTTCATGTGCTGCCTCCGAGGCTGCCATGTACTCCGCTTCACATGTAGATCCCGCCACGACGCTTTGCTTGCAACTGCACCAGCTTACTGCCCCACCATTCAAAATATACACGTATCCGGTTTGTGACTTAGAGTCATCCAGATCTGTGTCGAAGCTAGCGTCGACGTAACCCTTTACGACGAGCTCTTCGTCACCTCCATAAATGAGAAACATTTCCTTAGTCCTTTTCAGGTACTTCAGGATATTCTTGACCGCTGTCCAGTGTTCCTTGCCGGGATTACTTTGGTACCTTCCTACCAAACTGACGGCAAGGTTAACATCAGGTCTGGTACACAGCATGGCATACATAATAGAACCTATGGCTGAGGCATAGGGGATGACGCTCATCTCTTCTATATCTTCTGCCGTGGTCGGACATTGAGCTGAGCTCAATTTCACACCTTGTAACACAGGCAAGAACCCCTTCTTGGATTGATCCATATTGAACTTCTTCAATATCTTATCAAGGTATGTGCTTTGTGAAAGACCTATGAGGCGTCTTGATCTATCTCTATAGATTTTGATGCCTAATATATAAGCAGCTTCTCCAAGGTCCTTCATTGAAAAACTTTTATTCAAGTAGGCCTTGATGCTGTCCAAGAGTTCTATATCATTTCCCATCAAAAGTATGTCATCTACATATAATATGAGAAATGCTACAGAGCTCCCACTCACTTTCTTGTAAACGCAGGCTTCTCCATAAGTCTGTGTAAACCCAAACGCTTTGATCATCTCATCAAAGCGAATGTTCCAACTCCGAGATGCTTGCACCAGCCCATAAATCGAGCGTTGGAGCTTGCACACTTTGTCAGCATTCTTAGGATCGACAAAACCTTCCGGCTGTATCATATACAATTCTTCCTTAAGGAAACCATTAAGGAATGCCGTTTTGACGTCCATTTGCCATATTTCGTAATCATAGAATGCGGCAATTGCTAACATGATTCGGACGGACTTCAGCTTTGCTACCGGTGAGAAAGTCTCATCGTAGTCAACCCCTTGAACTTGTCGATAACCCTTAGCGACAAGCCGAGCTTTATAGATGGTCACATTACCATCCGCGTCTGTCTTCCTCTTAAAGATCCATTTATTTTCTATGGCTCGCCGCTCAATGGGCAAGTCAGTCAAAGTCCATACTTTGTTTTCATACATGGATCCTATCTCGGATTTCATGGCTTCTAGCCATTTGTCGGAATCCGGGCCCGCCATCGCTTCTTCATAGTTCGAAGGTTCACCGTTGTCTAACAGCATGATTTCCAAGACAGGGTTGCCGTACCACTCTGGTGCGGAACGTGTCCTTGTGGACCTTCGAATTTCAGTAGGGGCTTGATCAGAAGTATCTTGATCATTGTCATTAACTTCCTCTCTAGTCGGTGCAGGCACCTCAGGAACATTTTCTTGAGTTGCGCCATTTTCCGGTTCAAGAGGTAATACTTCATCAAGCTCTACTTTCCTCCCACTTACTTCTTTCGAGAGAAACTCTTTCTCCAGAAAGGACCCATTCTTGGCAACAAAGATCTTGCCTTCGGATCTGAGGTAGAAGGTGTACCCAATAGTTTCTTTTGGGTATCCTATGAAGACGCATTTTTCCGATTTGGGTTCGAGCTTTTCAGGTTGAAGTTTCTTGACATAAGCATCGCATCCCCAAACTTTTAGAAACGACAGCTTAGGTTTCTTCCCAAACCACAATTCATACGGTGTCGTCTCAACGGATTTCGACGGAGCCCTATTTAAAGTGAATGCGGCAGTCTCTAAAGCATAGCCCCAAAAAGAAAGCGGTAAATCGGTAAGAGACATCATAGATCGCACCATATCTAACAGAGTGCGATTACGACGTTCGGACACACCATTACGCTGAGGTGTTCCAGGCGGCGTGAGTTGTGAAACTATTCCACATTTTCTTAAGTGTGCCCCAAACTCGTGACTCAAGTATTCTCCTCCACGATCTGATCGTAGAAACTTGATTTTCCTGTCACGTTGATTTTCAACCTCACTCTGAAATTCCTTGAACTTTTCAAAGGTTTCAGACTTGTGTTTCATTAAGTAGATATACCCATACCTACTTAAATCATCAGTGAGGGTGAGAACATAACGATAGCCACCGCGAGCCTCAACACTCATTGGACCGCACACATCAGTATGTATGATTTCCAATAAGTCGGTTGCTCGCTCCATTGTTCCTGAGAACGGAGTCTTGGTCATTTTACCCATAAGGCATGGTTCGCATGTGTCAAATGATTCATAATCAAGAGACTCTAAAAGTCCATCAGCATGGAGCTTCTTCATGCGTTTGACACCTATGTGACCAAGGCGGCAGTGCCACAGGTATGTGGGACTATCATTATCAACCTTACTTCTTTTGGTACTCACATTATGAACATGTGTAGCATCACGTTCGAGATTCATAAAGAACAAACCATTCACCATAGGAGCATGACCATAAAACATATCTCTCATAAAAATGGAACAACCATTATTCTCAGATTTAAAAGAGTAGCCATCTCGAATTAAACGAGATCCTGATACAATGTTCATGCTCAAAGCTGGCACTAAATAACAATTATTAAGGTTTAAAACTAATCCCGAAGGGAGATGCAGAGGTAGCGTGCCGACGGCGATCACATTGACCTTGGAACCATTCCCGACGCGCATCGTCACCTCGTCCTTTGCCAGTTTCCGCTTATTCCGCAGCCCCTGCTTTGAGTTACAAATGTGAGCAACTGCACCGGTATCAAATACCCAGGAGCTACTACGGGCACTAGTAAGGTACACATCAATTACATGTATATCACATATACCTTTTGTTTTGCCGGCCTTCTTATCCGCTAAGTACTTAGGGCAGTTCCGCTTCCAGTGACCGCTTCCCTTGCAATAAAAGCACTCAGTCTCGGGCTTGGGTCCATTCTTTGGCTTCTTCCCGGCAGCTTGCTTGCCGGGCGCGGCAACCTCCTTGCCGTCCTTCTTGAAGTTCTTTTTACCCTTGCCTTTCTTGAACTTAGTGGTTTTATTGACCATCAACACTTGATGTTCCTTCCTGACTTCTACCTCTGCTGATTTCAGCATAGCAAATACTTCAGGAATGGTCTTTTCCATCCCCTGCATATTGAAGTTCATCACAAAGCTCTTGTAGCTTGGTGGAAGCGACTGGAGGATTCTGTCAATGACCGCATCATCCGGGAGATTAACTCCCAGCTGAGTCAAGCGGTTATGCAACCCAGACATAGTGAGTATGTGCTCACTGACAGAACTGTTTTCCTCCATCTTACAGCTGAAGAATTTGTCGGAGACTTCATATCTCTCGACCCGGGCATGAGCTTGGAAAACCATTTTCAGCTCTTCGAACATCTCATATGCTCCATGTCTCTCAAAACGCTTTTGGAGCCCCGGCTCTAGGCTGTAAAGCATGCCGCACTGAACGAGGGAGTAGTCATCGAAACGTGCCTGCCAAGCGTTCATAACATCTTGTTCTGCAGGGAGAACGGGTGCGTCACCAAGCGGTGCTTGTAGGACATAATCTTTCTTGGCAGCTATGAGGATGATCCTCAGGTTCCGGACCCAGTCCGTATAGTTGCTGCCATCGTCTTTCAGCTTGGTTTTCTCTAGGAACGCGTTGAAGTTGAGGACTACGTTGGCCATTTAATCTACAAGACATATTGTAAAATATTTAGACTAAGTTCATGATAATTAAGTTCAACTAATCAAATTATTAATGAACTCCCACTTAGATTAGACATCCCTCTAGTCATCTAAGTATTACATGATCCGAGTTAAACTAGACCGTGTCCGATCATCACGTGAGACGGACTAGTCAACATCGGTGAACATCTTCATGTTGATCGTATCTTCTATACGACTCATGCTCGACCTTTCGGTCTTCCGTGTTCCGAGGCCATGTCTGTACATGCTAGGCTCGTCAAGTCAACCTAAGTGTTTGCATGTGTAAATCTGTCTTACACCCGTTGTATGTGAACGTCTGAATAAAACACCCGATCATCACGTGGTGTTTTGAAACAGCGAACTGTCGCAACGGTGCACAGTTAGGGGGAACACTTCTTGAAATTAGTATGAGGGATCACCTTATTTACTACCGTCGTTCTAAGTAAACAAGATGCAAAACATGATAAACATCACATGCAATCAAATAATAAACGTGACATGATATGGCCAATATCACATAGCTCCTTTGATCTCCATCTTGGGGCTCCATGATCATCTTGTCACCGGCTTGACACCATGATCTCCATCATCATGATCTCCATCATCGTGTCTCCATGAAGTTGCTCGCCAACTATTACTTCTACTACTATGGCTAACGCGTTTAGCAATAAAGTAAAGTAATTTACATGGCGTTTCTCGATGACACGCAGGTCATATAAAAGAATAAAGACAACTCCTATGGCTCCTGCCGGTTGTCATACTCATCGACATGCAAGTCGTGAATCCTATTACAATAGCATGAACATCTCATACATCACATATAGATCATTCATCATTCATCACAACTTTGGCCATATCATATCACAAACCACTTGCTGCAAAAACAAGTTAGACGTCCTCTAATTGTTGTTGCAAGTTTTACGTGGCTGAATTAGGGTTCTAGCAAGAACGTTTTCTTACCTACGTTAAAGCCACAACGTGATTTGTCAACTTCTATTTACCCTTCATAAGGACCCTGTTCATCGATTCCGCTCCAACTAAAGTAGGAGAGACAGACACCCGCCAGCCACCTTATGCAACTAGTGCATGTTAGTCGGTGGAACCGGTCTCACGTAAGCGTACGTGTAAGGTTGGTCCGGGCCGCTTCATCCCACAATACCGCTGAAGCAAGAAAGGACTAGTAACGGCAAGAAAGTTGACAAATCTACGCCCACAACAAATTGTGTTCTACTCGCGCAAGAAGAACTACGCATAGACCTAGCTCATGATGCCACTGTTGGGGAACGTTGCAGAAAACAAAAATTTCCTACTCGTTTCACCAAGATCATCTAGGAGTTCATCTAGCAACGAGTGATTAGATGCATCTACATACCTTTGTAGATCGCGCACGG
Source organism: Triticum aestivum (assembly GCF_018294505.1). NCBI lineage: Eukaryota > Viridiplantae > Streptophyta > Magnoliopsida > Poales > Poaceae > Triticum > Triticum aestivum. The sequence goes on from NC_057795.1 coordinate 363,596,611, forward strand.
AAGCGTTCAAAAGAACGGTGATGATGTAGTCGTACTCGACGTGATCCAAATCACCGATGACCAGCGCCGAACGGACGGCACCTCCGCGTTCAACACACGTACGGGACGGGAGACGTCTCCTCCTTCTTGATCCAGCAAGGGGGAAGGAGAGGTTGATGAAGATCCAGCAGCACGACGGCGTGGTGGTGGATGCAGGGCGTCACAGCAGCAGGGCTTCGCCGAGACTACGAGGGAGAGACGTAACGGGGGAGGTGGAGGCGCCAGGGGCTGGTGTAAAATCCCTCCTCTCCCCCCCGCTATATATAGGGGTGCCAGGGGGGCGCTGGCCCTAGTAGATGGCATCTACTAGGGGGGCGGCGGCCAAGGGGAGGTTTCCCTCCCCCCCAAGGCACCTAGGGGTGCCTTCCACCACATGGACTCTTCCATGGTGGAAACCCTAGGCGCATGGGCCTATAGGGGCTGGTGCCCTTGGCCCATCTAGGCCAAGGCGCACCCCCTACAGCCCATGTGGCCCCCCGGGACAGGTGGCCCCACCCGGTGGACCCCCGGGACCCTTCCGGTGGTCCCGGTACAATACCGATAACCCCGAAACTTGTCCCGATGCCCGAAATAGCACTTCCTATATATAATTCTTTACCTCCGGACCATTCCGGAACTCCTCGTGACGTCCGGGATCTCATCCGGGACTCCGAACAACATTCGGGTTTCTGCATATACATATCTTCATAACCCTAGCGTCACCGAACCTTAAGTGTGTAGACCCTACGGGTTCGGGAGACAAGCAGACATGACCGAGACGACTCTCCGGTCAATAACCAACAGCGGGATCTGGATACCCATGTTGGCTCCCACATGCTCCACGATGATCTCATCGGATGAACCACGATGTCGAGGATTTAATCAATCCCGTACGCTATTCCCTTTGTCTATCGATATGTTACTTGCCCGAGATTCGATCGTCGGTATCCCAATACCTCGTTCAATCTCGTTACCGGCAAGTCACTTTACTCGTACCGTAATGCATGATCCCGTGACCAGACACTTGGTCACTCTGAGCTCATTATGATGATGCATTACCGAGTGGGCCCAGTGATACCTCTCCGTCATACGGAGTGACAAATCCCAGTCTTGATCCATGTCACCCAACAGACACTTTCGGAGATACCCGTAGTCTACCTTTATAGTCACCCAGTTACGTTGTGACGTTTGGCATACCCAAAGCACTCCTACGGTATCCGGGAGTTACACGATCTCATGGTCTAAGGAAAAGATACTTGACATTGGAAAACTCTAGCAAACGAACTATACGATCTTGTGCTATGTTTAGGATTGGGTCTTGTCCATCACATCATTCTCCCAATGATGTGATCTCGTTATCAATGACATCCAGTGTCCATAGTCAGGAAACCATGACTATCTGTTGATCAACGAGCTAGTCAACTAGAGGCTCACTAGGGACATGTCGGTGTCTATTATTCACACATGTATTACGATTTCCGGATAACACAATTATAGCATGAATAAAGACAATTATCATGAACAAGGAAATATAATAATAATGCTTTTATTATTGCCTCTAGGGCATATTTCCAACACTTGCATGGGCGAAAATATCCCTCCAAGCATTGTTAGCCACAGCACGGTCAAGGCAAACCTTGACGTTTGCCCGTCCACCTCGCCGGTTATCAAAGGTGTATGGGAGACCTGCAAAACCAAGGTCGCCCAGACCACAAACCTCAAGAACATCACGGAAATCAAGCATCTGACCTGCCGAGCGTGGTGTGTCGGAGAAGTGCTCAAAACTCCACATCGCCTCGTTGAAATCACCCACCACGACCCAAGGCATGTTGGCGTGCTGATGGAGATTACGGAGGAGGGACCACATGTGATGACGGTCCTCCGTTCGGGGCTCGCCATAAACACAGGTGAGCCGCGAGGGAGGCTCGCCCTCCGCGCCAGTTACATACGCGTCAATATATCGTTCATTTATTTCTTTTACATCAAGACTCACGGACTCATGCTAATACAAAGCAAGACCTCCACTACGACCCACACAATCGAAAGCTTCTCCAATGATGATTAGCCACGTTGCTAATCACGTAAAGCACGCAACTATCCTACGTAGGTGTAGCATTACCCGTTGGAGTATGCCGGTTCTCTTAAGCATGGATTAATAATAGTATTAGTTAAATCCTAACGCTTCTCACATTCTCTTCCTTTCATGTGAAATTGTGAAGCAACAAATTCAGAGAGATGAGTAGAGTGAATTAACGACATATATTTTCTGAGGGTTAGCTAGGCGCTTAGGTGAACGCCGAACGCATTCGACACCGAACACACATGTTACGCCCACTAAAAAACTGAACATTCTCCACTGTGCTTGGTGACCTACCCAACCAAACCAAAGCATCCACCATTACCGTTAGCTAGCTAGCTCAACTCCCCGTCACCTACCCGGCCACTCCGCTCTCCCTATAAACACCTCCCGTGCGGACCTCACTTGCATCTCACAACACAAGCAGTACACACACACAAGCTAGCCACAGCTCGACCAGCACGTTTCAGCTAGCTAGGCCAGGACAATCAACAGCGAAGATGGCCTCCCTCACCGTCTCGCAGACGACACCGGCGGCCGGCAACGCCAACAAGCAGCGCGAGGGCGCGGAGATCATCACCGGCGCTGAGGCGTGCTACGAGCACTCCAAGGAGCTCCTCAAGGGGCTGGGGTTCCCGGGCGGGGTGATGCCGCTGCGCGGGCTGGAAGAGTGCGGGCTGGTGCGGGAGACCGGGTACGTGTGGATGCGGCAGGGAAAGCCCTACGAGCACCACTTCCGCGCCACGGGCACCCGGGTGCGCTACGACGCCGAGGTGACGGCGTACGTGGAGGAAGGGCGGATGAAGCGGATGACCGGGGTCCGGAGCAAGCAGATGATGCTCTGGGTGCCCATCGTGGAGATGAGCCTCGACGGCGCCGACAAGGTCTACTTCAAGTCCAACGTCGGCATCGGCCGCTCCTTCCCCGCCGCCGCCTTCGCCGACGAGGACGCCGCTGCTGACGACGCGCCGGCGCCGGCCGGCGCCACCGAGGCCAACGACAAGCATTGATCGATCGATCGACGTCGCAGCGTTCATATGGTTTGTGCTGGTGCCTATAGTACCTGTGTGTGATACGACTGTACGAGTGAAAGTGATCTGCGGTGCACGCATTGGCATGAGTACGTACGTGGTGCGTCTCGTGCGTGGAGTATCTTTTTTATTTTGCGAGTTTGCTTCTATTAATTGTTACCAACGATGTAATGCTACGTGAATATTCAATCAATAATCGATGAAGTCTTTGTTACCCCTTTGTTACACAAGAGCAAGGTGTTGGGCGGTGTCCCGATCGAGTAGAGTGGTTGAGCTACCGCATTGGCGCTACTATCCGTCTATCTTATCCTTCTCCCAATCTGTCCCATCATAATTACTCGTAATGAAGGGAAGCACTGTGCCATCGACTTCAACTTAGCAAGTTATGGTGCCAAGTCGCTTTCGGAATTGATGATGGTTCTACAAATAGGAATCGCTAACAGCTACACAAGACCCGGGTGTTTCTTCATTTTCATTTTGGTGCACTACTAGCACATATGCATGCGTTAGAGCATCTCCAACAGCCGCGCTAAGCGCCGCGCGCAAAAAATTTGTTTGCCGCGCGCGCTTCGGTTGGTTTAGCGCTGCCGCGAGCGCTGGCTCCAGCAGCCGCGCTATAATGCAGCGCGCGCGCCGCTTCAGCAGAGCGCAAAAATACAGCGCGCGCGCGCCGCACAAACCACATATACATTTCAAAGAAGAGGAGCAAAAATGATCAAACAAACAAAATAAATCAACAATAAATAGTTCAATTTCATTATCATTACAACTTAAACAAATAGTTTATCGTTCAGTACAACAAATAATGCAATAAACACAACAAATAGTTCATGAACAATACAATGTTGAATGCAGAAATCATCATGCTCTTTGTCGTTCATGTCATGCCCACCACTCTTCAATCAGATCATTCTGAAGTTCATTGTGCGTTGCGGGACGCCGAATGACATGATAGGAGGCAATAAAACGGGCTACCCTTTCAGCCCTACGTCGCACTCGCACGGGATGTCCCAAGAGCTCATACTGTGAGTAGTCTAAATCTTGGCCACGCTCATTCTCGATGATCATGTTGTGCATGATCACATAAGCGTGCATGATGTACCAAAGCATTTTTTGATCCCAAAATCTAGCCGGGCCTCTCACAAGAGCAAATTGGGCTTGCAAAATCTCAAATGCTCTCTCCACATCTTTTCTAGCCGCCGCCTGAGCATTATGGAAATCAAGATTTTTCTTACCTTCCGGCTTTTTCAACGGCTTCACGAAGGTTTGCCACTTTGGATAGATGTCATCCGCTAGATAATAGTCATAGTTGTACGTACGGCCATTTGCTACAAACTGCACCGGTGGCAACTCACCGTTTGCAATCTTATTCAACAGTGGTGACCGGTTGACAATATTGATGTCATTCAAAGATCCAGGCAATCCAAAGAATGCATGCCAAATCCAAGTCTCCTGATCGGCCACAGCTTCAAGGATTATTGTGGAACCCTTTTTTTGGCCGTGGAATTGCCCATGCCATGCCTTTGGACAATTCTTCCAACTCCAATGCATGCAATCTATTGAGCCAAGCATGCCAGGAAAGCCGCGCGCTTTGTTCATCGCCAATAGCCTTGCGGCGTCTTCAGTAGTGGGAGATCTCAAATACTCCTCGCCAAACACTTGCACAATTCCCACTGCAAAGCGCTTGACACACATGATGGCTTGGCTCTCACCCATAGCCAAGTGATCATCAACTAGATTAGCCGGGATACCGTATACCAACATATGCAAAGCGGCTGTCACCTTCAGAAAGGTGCTATGCCCGAGCTCTCCGGCGGCATTCCTCCTTTGCTGGAAAAACCGGTCATGGCTTGCTAGTTTCTCTGCAATGCACCTGAACAAGTCAGTGCTCATTCTAAACCGGCGACGAAAATACGACTCCGGGTATGTGGGATTATCCACGAAATAGTTCTTCATCAATCTGTTAATGGGCATCAATCCTATCTCTCCAAATTTTCTCCCGACCCATAACCGAACCACCGTGCTTCGGTTTTTTATTGATATGCATAGCTAGGATCATTGCAAGATCCTCCTCCTCTTCCATATCAAATTCTTCTTCGAAAGAATCATACGACGAACTCATCTACAATGTTCAATACTATACTATAAAAACTACAATTCAAAACATGCACCAAATTCATGAAGTTTGAGCAATACATATCTTGTAGGCGTTTTGTCGAACACCTTGCGGGCGCGGCGCGGCAGCGAGCGCTCGGGCGTTGTTCCTCGGACGACGGAGGCGTGCGAGCGCCGGCGGGACTAGGAGGGGATGGGGTGGAAGCGCGGCGGCGCGGGGATAGGCCGGGGAAGCGGCTGAACGGTCGCCGGGGGGCGCGGGCGGCAGCGGCGGCGCAGCCGGATGGGGTGGAAGTGGGGAGGAAGTGCGATAGCGAGCGCTCGAGTTTGCCGCGCGCTGTAGCGGGCGCCCGAAATACACCGCGCGGGACAGTGTTTCCGACAGCGCGCCCAACTCGTTTTAGCGCGCGCACCGTTTTTGCGCGCCCGCTGGAGCGACCCGCCGCGTTGCGCGCGCGCTAAAACGGACTAATTTGCGGCGTGGCGCTAGTTTAGCGCGCCTGTTGGAGACGCTCTTACAACGGGAGAAAAAATAATATGCATTTAAAGTTAGTGAGAATTATATGTGTAAGTAAAACCCTGTGTGCACGTGAAAAAAGAACATTTAGCTTCTTGATTTTGCTGGGTATGAAGTAATCAATTCGCTATTTTTCTATTCATTGATTGAGGGCATTTAAGAGTTTTATTACATCATCGTATGCCAGAGAAGGCTCATGGATTATTATTTTTTACGAAAAGGCCCATGAATCATTCAATGTACTTTTCTTTTCAATCGAGGAGATTTAAGGTATGAAGTTTCTGAATATTGTACAAAATATGAACCATTTTCTAAATCCTAAATATGTTTTTAAAAATAATGTACACTTTTAGAAAAACGTGAACAAAACTTGAAACAGGAATATCTTTTAAAATTCACAAATATTTTTTTAAAACACCAACTTTTTTCATAAAAACATGGGTTTGTGAACATTTTTTTTAAAATGGGACCATGTATTGAAAATTCATAACATTTTTCGAAAATGTGTAATTTTATACACGAACGTTATTTTGAATTGTGAAAATTTCACTAAACCAAGAATATTTTCTGAATTTGGAGCATTTTAAAAAAATGTCGGTTTCTTTTTGTAAATCTTGAACAATTTTGCAAAACATTTTTTTAAATGGGAAATTTTTTTCATGTTCTGAATATTTTTCAAAAATAGCAACACAATTTTGGAATTCTGAAAAAATTCCAAAATTTTATTTTTTTGAAAATTTTAATTTGTGAAATAAATTCTATAAGAAAAATAAACTTGGAAGGGAAAAAAGAGATAGAGAAAGGAGAATAAAAATAGAAGTAAAACACAAAAACAAAGAAATATGGGCCATCTCATTATTAGTTGTCTTATGCGAGGCTTCGATTATTTGTCGCCTTGTGCGGAAAGTAGAATTTTCCTTGCTCTATGGGCAGAAAAATAAATGGGTTGGCTTCGCTGGGCACAACGCGTGGCCCACAGACGAAATTCTGGAAAAACCTTTTTTTTCTAGCAGACGAACGCATAGGAATTTAGTACCACCTCGGATGGAAAAAAATTCTTTTCGGCGGTGAATGGATGAAAAAAATAACGAAACTCATCTTGCTTTATTAGTAGATATAGATATAGATAAATTACGTCTCAAATTTCAACAAGGGGCTAGGGTGTTTTTAGAAAGAAGACACTTGCCCGACATCAACAAACCGAAGCCCTTACTGCGTTTACAACCATACTAGCAACAAAAGAAAATGAAAAGGTTCCATACAGACCCCCAAGGGCCAAGAGGCACGAAGCCAAAATAAACTGAAACGAGAAGTAGCGAAATTAAGATACATCAAGCGGGACGCAAGGTCAGTCTCCATGTTGATCATTAGCCTCCCTGTGATGCCGAAGCTTCGGCGCAAGAGACCGTAGTTTACCCAGAAGCTCCTCGGTGATGGATGCATCCGTCAACTTGCTCAAAAGCTTCCATAGCTGCAAGAAAATTGTCACTTTATACATCTCATCAACAAGGTGTTTGATGAATTTCCCTTTAATTAAGGCTTTGTTTCTAATATGCCAAAGGGCCCAAGCCATGGCCGCGAAGATTAACAACGTAATCCTACAGAAACGTCCGGATAGTCTAGAGGATAATGTGTGAAATGCCCTGAATGATGTCGGTGCCCAACTGCACTCGGTGACATCGTGGATACAACCCCACAAGAATTGCGCAAGGTTGCACTTGAAAAATATGTGATCAGTATCCTCAATCATTCCGCAAAGGGCACATTGGCCGTCCCCTGGGCCATGACGCTTTTGGGCTTGAACACGTGTAGGCAATATGTTTCTCACGAGTTGCCATAGGAAATTTTTAACTTTTGTTGGGATTCGCACCTTCCAGATATCCATTGCTTGCAAAGGGGAAGTACCGTCATGCAAGGCGCGATATAAGAAGCTAGTTGTGAATTGTCCAGAAGGTTCAAGTTTCCAATGAAATGTGTCAGGCTCCGTACAAGGAGAGATGGTTCATAGTAAAATTGCTAACTAATCCCATTCTTTAGCCTCTAGCGGTCCAAGAGAACAGTGGAATTGTGGACACCACTGCCCATTCCTCCAATTCTCGCTAACCAACCATTCATGAGTGTGGTAATAGCAAATAGCCTGGGAAAAGTAGTGGAAAGAGGATCTGGGCCTAATCAAACATCTAATCAGAAGACGGTGCCCATTACCAGTAGAGTGTATAGCACCCCACGTGCAAAAGATGTTTGATCTTCGCTCTTGCTTTCCAAAACTAGGAGCCATTTCGACAAGAAGCTGTTTATACTAGAGCATGTCGTAAGTATTTGTGTCGAATAATATCCAACCATAGTCCACCTTGTCGCGTAAGCATTTTCCAAGCCCATTTAGTCATCAAGCACCAATTCATATGCTCGGTATTCACTATACCGAGGCCCCCAACCTACTTTGGTGCATAGATTGTACTCCAATGAACCATGTGGTACTTCTGCTTTCCGAGTTCTTTATCCCAAAAGAATTGAGATCGTACCATGGAGTGTCATGTATTATATGAGTCTTTGTTTGTTTTGCTTTTTAGTTTGTCATAATCATCCTTGTTGAACACACCTATTTGAGAGAGCCACACGTTTATCATGATTTGTTAGAATGCTCTAAGTGCTTCACTTAATTTTTTTCGAGCTAGGCAGTTGCTCTAGTGCTTCACTCAATCTTTTTTAGTACGGTGGTGATTATATTTTAAAGAAATGCACCCTCATGCTTCACCTACTAGTATTTTGAGAGTTGATAAATTTTGAAGAAATACTTGCACTCTCATGCTTCACTTATATCTTTTTGAGAGTTGATAATAGTAATGGTAATTCGCACATGATATGAATTTGGTCCCAAAGTGATGAATATTCAAGAGGGATATAATAAAAACTTTCACGAAAGATCATTGGATATGATAAGTTAGATTCCTTGCAATAGTTTTGCTATATGGAGATGATAATATGTGAGTCATATTAGTGAGTAATTGTTGTTTAGAAAGAATATTGGTGTTAAGGTTTGTGATTCCCTATGCAAGCACGCAAATCAATAGTTATGCAACGAAGTTATATCCTACTTATGGTACATTATTCAGTGTTAGTTATGTTCAATACGTGTTTATGACCATTTCTGTTTTTTGGTTGGTCGTTTCTCAATCTATTTGCTAGCCTTCATTTGTACTAAGCGGGAATGTTGTTGTGCATCCAACTCCAGAAAACTAAAATTGTGTCAAATGAGTCCACCATACCTACATATATGCGGTATTTCCATGTTGTTCCAAGTAAATTTTCATGCACCAACTCTAATTTATTCAAATAAATTTCCGTTTTGTGTGCCTGTACCGCTCATGTAGCGGTAGGGGGTGGCCAATGTTTTCCATGCTAGGCGGGTTATTCTCATGATGATTGTTTATTCATTTGTCATTGCACAAGTGTGGCAGGTAATAGGTGCCGGTGTCAGAACCGGCAAATCTCGGGTAGGGGGGGGGCAAGCTGTATGTCTGAGGGTCAATGGTAACAATGGACAAAGGGACACAATGTTTACCCAGGTTCGGGCCCTCTTAAAGGAGGTAAAACCCTACGTCCTGCTTGATTGTATTCGATGAGTATAGGGGTTACAAGAGTTTATCTACCTCGAGATCGTGATGGCTACACCCTAGATTGTCTATCCTATGAATGTTATGATCATGTCTTCGGTCTAAGCCCTCCAGTTTATATAGACACCGGAGGGGCCTAGGGTTGTACAGAGTCGGTTTACAGAGAAAGGAAACAATATATCCAGACACTTAATCATGTCGTTCACACATAGAAGAGTCCTAACCAGACACGGGAGGTGGCCTTCTTCCTTCATCTTGACAGCCCATCAGTCCGAACCATATTGAATAGATCGGACGCCCGAGGACCCCTTAGTCCAGGAGTCCCTCAATAGCCCCTGAACCAGTCTTCAATGACGACGTGTTCGGCACGCGGATTGTCTTTGGCATTGCGAGGCGGGTTCCTCTCCTTGAACGCCATACATCAACTTTTCCTTTATAAAAGAACTATATCCGGCTCTGTATAATTAACACAACCCTTAGCCGTGAAGGCAGAATATATAAATAATAGGAATAGTGTCTTTACTGACAACTTTTTTCTGGCGAAGCGTCAGACTTGGCTCTTCAGTACTTTGAACCGTTTTCACACTCCTCGTTTAGTGTTTCGAGGTCGAGCCCCCTTGGCCCGTCTTGTCAAAACATAGATTGTGCCCACTTATTACGGGATTCTCATCAATGGAATCTGGGTAACCCAACCGACTATGGCGCATGCTCTCACCGGGAATTGGGCGAGTTTTAAGGCATAAGTGGGGGGACGGTTGGCATTTCTACGGCCTATAAGAGGGAAAAAGGTTCCTCCTTTCTTCCCCACGCCTTCTTCCAGCCTCTGCCTCCCAATATCTCAAGCTCCAGCGCCCAAAAAAAGGTCTCGTCTTCCTCACCGCCACCACCTTCTCCAGCCATGGCCGAGCCAGGCTCCAAGGGCAAGTGGGAGGCCTCCTCCGTCATGGAGGATGTGAAGGATCTCCGGAGCACGGAGTACCTGGCCGCAGACATTGCGCACAGGCTCCCCACGAGGGCCATATGGCCCATATCATCCCCACTCTGGCGCCCAACGAAAGGGTTGTCTTCCTCCCCCATTTTCTTAGAGGGCTATGGTTTCCACTCCACCCCTTCGTCCATGGCCTCATGTTCTACTAGGGCTAGATTTCCATGATCTAGCCCCGAATTCTTTCCTCCACATATCGGCGTTCATCATCGTGTGTGAGGCTCTACTCTGCATCCCACCACACTTCGTCCTATGGCTCAAAATCTTCAATGTGAAGCCGAAGGTGGTCGATGGACAGCATGCGGACTACAGCAGGGCCATGGTAAGCAAGCTTCCCAACACCACATGGCCCAAAGGGGCCTTCATCGAGACCGTCAATGTCTGGCAGCATGAGTGGTTCTACATCACCGAGCTCGCCACGCCAAGTAGGCGGCAATTCCGGAGTTCAGATTTGGACCCCCCACGAGGCTCACTTCATGGACCGCTAAGGGCCTCGACTGGGGGTCCCAGACGGAGGTGCTGATGCTACAGAAGCGCATCACCAATGCGTTGGGAAAAAACGTCGGTCTCACCAATGTGGTGCAGATCATGCTCTTCCGCCGCATCCTCCCCTGCCAACACCGGGCCTCCCACATGTGTAAGTTTAATCCGGAGGAGTCGCGGACCCTGAAGCGCTTCTTCGGCACTACGCACGAAGGAATATGGAAGCTGCTCTTCAAGGCCCAGAAGAGCTGGCCCATGGAGACCAAAGATGTTGGGCTCGACATCGAGAATCTGGCCACTCCGGTAAGTATTAACCTTTCCAAATACATGTCCGGTCAATATTTTTAATCAATAGGAATCTTATCAGCTCACTTCTTCACAGGGTTGGACAGCAAAGGCGAAGCAGATTGATAGTCCGACTTTGTTCCCTGAAGACCCAGCCACTGCGCTGCTGATGGAGAAGAAGGGCAAGAAGAAGGGCAAGGAGCCCAAGATCGAGATCGTCTCCTCTCATGAGGGAGACGAGGACGAAGAGGAGGAGGAGGAGGAGGCGGAAAGCGCACCCCACAAGTGGAGGAGGAAGAAGAGTACGACCTCCGAAAACCCAGAGGGGGCGACACCGAAGAGGGGGAAGATTACCCTCTTGGTCAATTCGGATTTAGAGTCCGAACATCCCCAAGAGAGCCCCTAGGGCGAAGCCCCTGGCTGATACGGAAGTATCCAAAATTTTACTTTTCAGCTTCCGCTTACCTACCTTTGTCATGCAAGCTATATTATAATTTGCTTTTCGGTCCTCCTCGTGATATTCCAAATGCCTCATCCTCGTTAGGGAACTCCCTTCCGTCTGAGCAGGCGGAGAGTGATGCGCCATCGCGAGCCCCCTCGGCTACAGCCATGGAGGACACCGAGGTGTCGTCCCGAAGGACTCCTCCTGGCCGAGGAGGGGCGGACGAGGGCGTCGAGATGGTGCCTAAGGTTAACACCTGATACGTCTCCAACGTATCTATAATTTTTGTTTGTTCCATGCTATTATATTATCTGTTTTGGATGTTTAATATGCATTTATATGCTATTTTATATTATTTTTGGGACTAACCTATTAACCGAGGGCCCAATGCCAGTTTTTGTTTTTTGCCTGTTTTAGATTTTCGTAGAAAAGGAATACCAAACGGAGTCCAGATGGGATGAAACTTTCGCGATGATCTTTCTTGGACAAGAAGCAAACCAGGAGACTTGGAGATGAAGTTGGAGACTCAACGAAGCGTCCACAAGGGTGGATGGCGCACCCAGGGGGTAGGGCGCGCCCCCTGCCTCGTGGGCCCCTCGGAGATCCCTTGACCTAGTTCCTTCGCCTATATATATATTCTCTTATACCCTGAAAACATCAAGGGGAGCCACGAAAACACTTTTCCACCGCTGCAACCTTCTGTACCCATGAGATCTGATACGTCTCCAACGTATCTATAATTTTTTATTGTTCCATGCTATTGTATTACCTGTTTTGGATGTTTATGGGCTTTATTCTACACATTTATATCATTTTTGGGACTAACCTACTAACCGGAGGCCCAGCCCATATTGCTGTTTTTTTTGCCTATTTCAGTATTTCGAAGAAAAGGAATATCAAACGGAGTCCAAACGGAATGAAACCTTCGGGAGCGTTATTTTTGGAACAAATCTGGTCGGGAGAGCCTGGAGTGCAAGTCAAGAAAGCTCCGAGGGCCCCACGAGATAGGAGGGCGCCCCCCCTGTAGGGCGTGCCCCCTGTCTCGTGGGCCCCTCGGGCGTCCACCGATGTACTTCTTCCTCCTATATATATCCACGACCCCGAAAACATCCAGGGGCACCACGAAACACAATTTCCACCATCGTAACCTTCTGTATCCGCGAGATCCCATCTTGGAGCCTTCGCCGGCACTCTGTCAGAGGGGGAATCGACCACGGAGGGCCTCTACATCAACATCTTTGCCCCTCCTATGAGTTGTGAGTAGTTTACCACAGACCTACGAGTCCATAGTTATTAGCTAGATGGCTTCTTCTCTCTTTTTGGATCTCAATACAATGTTCTCCCCCTCTCTTGTGGAGATCTATTCGATGTAATCTCTTTTTGCGGTGTGTTTGTCGAGATCCGATGAATTGTGGGTTTATGATCAGATTTATCTATGGATATTAATTGAATCTTCTCTGAATTCTTTTATGTATGATTGAGTTATCTTTGCAAGTCTCTTCGAATTATCGGTTTGGTTTGGCCTACTAGATTGATCTTTCTTGCCATGGGAGAAGTGCTTAGCTTTGGGTTCAATCTTGCGGTGTTCTTACCCAGTGACAGAAAGGGTTGCAAGACACGTATTGTATTGTTGCCATCGAGGATAACAAGATGGGGTTTATATCATATTGCATGAGTTTATCCCTCTACATCATGTCATCTTGCTTAATGCGTTACTCCGTTCTTATGAACTTAATACTCTAGATGCATGCTGGATAGCGGTCGATGTGTGGAGTAATAGTAGTAGATGCAGGCAGGAGTCGGTCTACTTGTTATGGATGTGATGCCTATATACATGATCATGCCTAGATAACGTCATAATTATTCGCTTTTCTATCAATTGCTTGACAGTAATTTGTTCACCCACCGTAATACTTATGCTCTCGAGAGAAGCCTCTAGTGAAACCTATGGCCCCCGGGTCTATCTCTTATCATATTTGCTTTCAATCTACTTTTATTTGCATCTTTACTTTCTTGCATCTATATCATAAAATACCAAAAATATATTTATCTTATCATACTATCTCTATCAGATCTCACTTTCGCAAGTGGCCGTGAAGGGATTGACAACCCCTTTATTGCGTTGGTTGCGAGTTCTCAGTTTGTTTGTGTAGGTGCGTGGGACTTTTGAGGAGCCTCCTACTGGATTGATACCTTGGTTCTCAAAAACTGAGGGAAATACTTACGCTACACTTGCTGCATCACCCTCTCCTCTTCGGGGAAAACCAACGCTAGCTCAAGACGTAGCAAGAAGGATTTCTGGCGCCGTTGCCGGGGAGGTCTTCGCTCAAGTCAAGACATACCAAGTACCCATCACAAACTCATCTCCCTCGCATTTACATTATTTGCCATTTGCCTCTCATTTTCCTCTCCCCCAACTTCACCCTTGCCGTTTTATTCGCCCTCTCTTTCCCAATCTCCTCCTCTCTTTTCGCTCGCTTTCTTCCGCCTTGCTTTTTGTTTGCCGCTATGTCTGAAACTGGGGAGATTATCGTCGATATGGACAATAATGATAACATGGAAAATCCCGAGGCTCCGGCCGATGAACCCCCTATCTTGCATACTAAAAAGTTTCGAATTGGCAGTGGTAACATTATTGTCAAGGGTGTTATTCAAGATTTCTTTACTTGTGCCGGTGCTTTACCTTCCATGGGTTGTTCTATTCTTCATAGAACTAGTAGTCTTGCGGATGCTATCGCTATGCTTGTAGTTGAACTTGAAAGACAATTTATGCATATGCATCCTTGCATACAAAGAATTTTCCTAGAATTTTCTAATATTGAGCATTCTTCTGTTAAGCGCGCTGTTACTATCTTTTTGGCTCATGAGTTTAGATTTATCATAAGAGAGGCCAAAGAAATCTTTGCACACTATAGGGTGGACGTCGGTCGTCCTCCCATAGAAGCGATCCTCTATGATCAAGAGGAATTTAGACATTTTCAATCTTCTGACTATGTCGCTTTTAGTGATGATTGATTGCATTAACAAACTTAATAATGATTTTTCTCTTCAAAACAATGATCTAGGATACTCTCTTGAGTATAGGCTCACAAGATTTTGCCAAAAGAATGCTTTTAGTGATGAAATAGTTGTGCATTATGAAGGGCCGAAGGAGGAACCCGTTCCTCCTGTGATTGATCTTGGGGACCTTTGTCCCACCAAATTTAGCCCTTTTGATTACTTTTGCTTGCCTCAAAGAAAACTTGCTGCCGAACATAGAGAATATGAGATGAGTTTTCAAGATCTATCTTATTATTATGGCACTTGTTAGATCTATCTTCGCTTTTATGCCTATCTAGGGGCGTTAAACGATAGCGCTAGTTGGGAGGCAACCCAATTTTCTTTATGTTCTTTGTTTTTGTTCCTGTTTAGTGTTAAATTTTGTTTCTACTTTTTGTTTAGATGTGTTTTTATCTTTTGTTTAGTGTTTGTGCCAAGTAGAACCTATAGGATAAACTATGATGATGGTTGATTTGATTCTGCTGAAAAACAGAAACTTTGCGCTCAGGAGAAAAAATTCAATAAATCAGAGAAAAGAGCTTTTGCATTGATTATTTTTTATTCTGATCAATAAACAAATTTTCGAGTACTTCCTATTTTGGTAGGATTTTTAGAGTTCCAGAAGTTTGCGTTAGTTACAGATTGCTACAGACTGTTCTGTTTTTGACAGATTCTGTTTTTCGTGTGTTGTTTGCTTATTTCAATGCATCTATGGCTAATAAATTAGTTTATAAACCATAAGTAAGTTGGAATACAGTAGGTTTAACAACCAAATAAATAAAGAATGAGTTCATTACAGTACCTTATGTGGTGGTTTTGTTTTATTTCACTAACGGAGCTTATAAAATTTCCTGTTGAGTTTTGTGTTGTGAAGTTTTCAAGTTTTGGGTAAAGATTTTATGGACTATGGAATAAAGAGTGGCAAGAGCCTAAGCTTGGGGATGCCTATGGCACCCCAAGATATTCAAGAATAGCCAAAAGCCTAAGCTTGGGGATGCCCCGGGAAGGCATCCCCTCTTTCGTCTTCGTTCATTGGTAACTTTACTTGGAGCTATATTTTTATTCGCCACATGATATGTGTTTTGCTTGGAGCGTCGTGTATTATATTGGTCTTTGATTGTTAGTTTACCACAATCATCCTTGCTGTAACACACCTTTTGGGAGAAGTCTATTTGATTATAATTTGCTAGAATACTATATGTGCTTCACTTATATCTTTTGAGCTTGATAGTTTTTGTTCTAGTACTTCACTTATATCTTTTAGAGCATGGTGGTGGATTAATTTTATAGAAATTGCTAGTCTCTCATGCTTCACTTATATTATTTTGAGAGTCTCTTAGAACAGCATGGTATTTGCTATAGTTTTAATTTGGTCCTAGAATGATGAGCATCCAAGTTGGGTATAATAAAAACTATCATAGAAAGTGAATTGGATGCTATGATCAATTTGATGCTTGATAATTGTTTTGAGATATGGAGGTAGTAATATTAAAGTCATGCTAGTTGGGAATTATGGATTTAAAGAATGCTTGTGTTGAAGTTTGTGATTCCCGTAGCATGCACGTATGGTGAACCGCTTTGTGATGAAGTTGGAGCACAATTTCATTTATTGAATGTCTTCCTTATGAGTGGCAGTCGGGGACGAGTGATGGTCTTTTTCTACCAATCTATCCCCCTAGGAGCATGCGCGTAGTGCTTTGGTTTTTGATGACTTCTAAATTTTTACAACAAGTATATGAGTTCTTTTGACTAATGTTGAGTCCATGGATTATACGCACCCTTTCGCCCCTCCATTATTGCTAGCCTCTCTTGCACCATGCAAATTTTCGCTGGTACCATACACCCACCATATACCTTCCTCAAAACAGCCACCATACCTACCTATTATGGCATTTCCATAGCCATTCCGAGATATATTGCCATGCAACTTTCCACCGTTCCATTTATTATGACACGTTTCATCATTGTCATATTGCTCTTTGCATGATCATGTAGTTGACATCGTATTTGTGGCAAAGCCACCATCATAATCTTCATACATGTTGCTCTTGATTCATTGCATATCCCGGTATACCGCCGGAGGCATTCACGTAGAGTCATATCTTGTTCTAGCTTTGAGTTGTAAATCCATAAAAGTGTGATGATCTTCATTATTAGAGCATTGTCCCAGTGAGGAAAGGATGATGAAGACTATGATTCCCCCACAAGTCGGGATGAGACTTCGGACTTCACAAAAAAAAGAGAAAGGCCAAAAAGAAAAAAAAGAAAAAAAGAGAAGGCCAAAAAGAAAAAGAAAAAAAAGAATGAGAGAAAAAGAGAGAAGGGACAATGCTACTATCTCTTTTTCCACACTTGTGCTTCAAAATAGCACCATGATCTTCATGATAGAAAGTCTTATATGTTGTCACTTTCATATACTAGTGGGAATTTTTCATTATAGAACTTGGCTTGTATATTCCAATGACGGGCTTCCTCAAAATGCCCTAGGTCTTCGTGAGCAAGCAAGTTGGATGCACACCCACTAGTTTTCTTTTGTTGAGCTTTCATATATTTATAGCTCTAGTGCATCCGTTGCATGGCAATCTCTACTCACTCACATTGATATCTATTAATGGGCATCTCCATAGCCGTTGATACGCCTAGTTGATGTGAGACTATCTTCTCCTTTTTTGTCTTCTCCACAACCACCATTCTATTCCACATATAGTGCTATGTCCATGGCTCACGCTCATGTATTGCGTGAAAGTTGAAAGAGTTTGAGATTATTAAGGTATGAAACAATTGCTTGGCTCGTCATCGGGGTTGTGCATGATTAAATCTTTGTGTGATGAAGATGAAGCATAGCCAGACTATATGATTTTGTAGGGATAACTTTCTTTTGGCCATGCTATTTTGAGAAGACATGATTACTTGCTTAGTATGCTTGAAGTATTACTGTTTCTTATGTCAATATGAACTTTTATTTTGTATTATTTGGATCTGAACATTCATGCCACAATGAAAGAAAATTACATTATGAATTATGCTAGGTAGCATTCCACATCAAAAAAAAATCTCTTTTTATCATTTACCTACTCGAGGACGAGCAGGAATTAAGCTTGGGGATGCTTGATACGTCTCCAACGTATCTATAATTTTTGATTGTTCCATGCTATTATATCACCTGTTTTGGATGTTTATGGGCTTTATTCTACACATTTATATCATTTTTGGGACTAACCTACTAACCGGAGGCCCAACCCATATTGCTGTTTTTTTTGCCTATTTCAGTATTTCAAAGAAAAGGAATATCAAACGGAGTCCAAACGGAATGAAACCTTCAGGAGCGTTATTTTTGGAACAAATCTGGTCCGGAGAGCCTGGAGTGCAAGTCAAGAAAGCTCCAAGGGCCCCACGAGATAGGAGGTCCCCCCCTTGTAGGGCGCGCCCCCTTGTCTCGTGGGCCCCTCGGGCGTCCACCGACGTACTTCTTCCTCCTATATATATCCACAGACCACGAAAACATCCAGGGGAACCACGAAACACAATTTCCACCACCGTAACCTTCTGTATCCGCGAGATCCCATCTTGGAGCCTTCGCCGGCACTCTGCCGGAGGGGGAATCGACCATGGAGGGCCTCTACATCAACATCTTTGCCCCTCCTATGAGTTGTGAGTAGTTTACCACAGACCTACGAGTCCATAGTTATGAGCTAGATGGCTTCTTCTCTCTTTTTGGATCTCAATACAATGTTCTCCCCCTCTCTTGTGGAGATCTATTCGATGTAATCTCATTTTGCGGTGTGTTTGTCGAGATCCGATGAATTGTGGGTTTATGATCTGATTTATCTATGGATATTAACTGAATCTTCTCTGAATTCTTTTATGTATGATTGAGTTATCTTTGCAAGTCTCTTCGAATTATCGGTTTGGTTTGGCCTACTAGATTGATCTTTCTTGCCATGGGAGAAGTGCTTAGCTTTGGGTTCAATCTTGCGGTGTTCTTACCCAGTGACAGAAAGGGTTGCAAGACACGTATTGTATTGTTCCCATCGAGGATAACAAGATGGGGTTTATATTATATTGCATGAGTTTATCCCTCTACATCATGTCATATTGCTTAATGCGTTACTCCATTCTTATGAACTTAATACTCTAGATGCATGTTGGATAGCGGTCGATGTGTGGAGTAATAGTAGTAGATGCAGGCAGGAGTCGGTCTACTTGTTATTGACGTGATGCCTATATACATGATCATGCCTAGATAACGTCATAATTATTCGCTTTTCTATCAATTGCTTGACAGTAATTTGTTCACCCACCGTAATACTTATGCTCTCGAGAGAAGCCTCTAGTGAAACCTATGGCCCCCGGGTCTATCTCTTATCATATTTGCTTTCAATCTACTTTTATTTGCATCTTTACTTTCTTGCATCTATATCGTAAAATACCAAAATATATTTATCTTATCATACTATCTCTATCAGATCTCACTTTCGCAAGTGGCCGTGAAGGGATTGGCAACCCCTTTATTGCGTTGGTTGTGAGTTCTCAGTTTGTTTGTGTAGGTGCATGGGACTTTTGAGGAGCCTCCTACTGGATTGATACCTTGGTTCTCAAAACTGAGGGAAATACTTACGCTACACTTTGCTGCATCACCCTCTCCTCTTCGGGGAAAACCAACGCTAGCTCAAGACGTAGCAAGATCCCATCTAGGGGCCTTTTCTGGCATCCTTTCGGAGGGGGATTCGATCACGGAGAGCTTCTACATCAACACCATTACCCTTCCGATGAAGCGTGGGTAGTTTACCTCAGACCTACGGGTCCATAGCTAGTAGCTAGATGGCTTCTTTTCTCTCTTTGATTCTCAATACCATGTTATCCTCGATGTTCTTGGAGATCTATTCGATGTAATACTCTTTTGTAGTGTGTTTGCTGAGATCCGATGAACTGTGGATTTATGATCAGATTATCTATGAATATTATTTGAGTCTTCTCTGATTCTTATATGCATGATTTGATATCTTTGCAAGTCTCTTCGAAATATCGGTTTAGTTTGGCCTACTAGATTGGTTTTTCTTGCAATGGGAGAAGTGCTTAGCTTTGTGTTCAATCTTGCGGTGACCTTTCCCAGTGACAGTAGGGGCAGCAAGGCATGTATTTTATTGTTGCCATCAAGGATAAAAAAGACGGGGTTTTCATCATATTGCTTGAGTTAATTCCTCTACATCATGTCATCTTAATTAATGCGTTACTCCGTTCTTTATGAACTTAACACTCTAGATGCATGCTAGATAGCGGTCGATGTGTCGAGTAATAGTAGTAGATGCAGAATCATTTCGGCCTACTTGACACAGACGTGATGCTTTAGGATCGAAAGTATTTCTAGAGGGGGGAGGGGTTGATTAGATTACTTGACCAAATAAAAACTTAACCTTTTCCCAATTTTAATTCTTGGCAGATTTTAGCAACTTAGCACAAGTCAAGCAATCTTAATACAATTCAGGCAAGCGTGCAAACATTATATGAGCAGAGGAAAGTAAAGCATGTAACTTGCAAGAAAGTAAATGGGAGGAGTTTGGAGGGAGCAAACACAATGTTGACACAGAGATTTTTGGTGTGGTTCCGATAGGTGGTGCTATCGTACATCCACGTTTATGGAGACTTCAGACGACGAAGGGTAATGGTTGCGTGAGTCCACGGAGGGCTCCACCCACTAAAGGTCCATGAAGAAGCAACCTTGTCTATCCCACCATGGCCATCACCCACGAAGGACTTGCCTCACTAGGGTAGATCTTCACAAAATAGGCGATCTCCTTGCCCTTACAAACTCCTTGGTTCAACTCCACAATCTTTACGGAGGCTCCCAAGTGACACCTAACCAATCTAGGAGACACCACTCTCCAAAAGGTAATAGATGGTGTGTTGATGATGAAGTCATTGCTCTTGTGATTCAAATGAGTCTCCCTAACACTCAACTCTCTCTCATAGATTGTGGAAAGATGATTTGAGTGGAAAGCAACTTGGGGAAGGCTAGAGATCAAGATTCTTGTGGTTGGAATGGGATATCTTGGTCTCAACACATGAGTAGGTGGTTCTCTCTCAGAAAATGAATGTTGGAAGTGTAGGCACGTTCTGATGGCTCTCGTAATGAATGAAGAATGGGTGGAGGGGTATATATAGCCTCCACAAAAAATCTAACCATTACACACAGATTCCCAAACTCGGTGAGACCGAATGGTAAAACTCGGTCAGACCGATTCAGGTCAAAATATGAATGTTAGGATTTTTGGTGGGACCAACACAGTCAACTCGGTGGGACCGATATGCTAGGGTTAGGGCATAACATAATCTCGGTGTGACCGATCACATGAACTTGGTGGGACCAATTTCAGCAATAGGCACATAGAGAGTTGGTCAGGCAAACTCGGTGGGACCAATTCACTCACTTTGGTAAGACCAAAGTGTTACGAAAAGGAAACAGGGAGTTTGCATTGCAGACTCGGTGGGACCGATTCGCTCATTTTGGTGGGACCGAAATGTTACGAAAAGGAAATATTGACTTTGCAGTCCCATCTCGATGAGATCAAGATCCCTATCGGTGAAACCAAAGTGACTAGGGTTTGTGGCAGTGGCTATGCCAAATGAAAATCGGTGGCGCCGGATAGATCAAATCGGTCGGGCCAAATTTGACTTTTAGGTTTAGGACATATGTGGAAATGAGAAAGTGGTTGAGGGTTTTGGAGCATATCACTAAGCATTTTGAGCAAGTAAGCCATTAAGCAACACCTCATCCCCTTTTAATAGTATTGGCTTTCCTATTGACTCAATGTGATCTTGGATCACTTAAATGAAAAAAGGTAGAGTCTTGAGCTTGTTGCCAATATGTGTCCTTAGCATTTTGAGGGGTCCACATCTCTAGTCCATGCCATGCCAGTCATTGAACTTTCTGAAATGATCATCTTGAAAGAGCATTAGTTCAATGAGCTATATGTTGTTACGAATTACCAAAACCACCCAGGGATTAGTTGCACTTTCAATCTCCCCCTTTTTGGTAATTGATGACAACATATAGATCAAAGCTTCGACAAATGATAATAAAAGTGAAATACATCATCACTTTGAGAAGTATGTGATAAGCAAGAGCTCACCCTAAATTTGCGCATTATTTAAAATTTGCTTTTGAATGCAAATGCACAATTAAATAGGATCATGGGTTACTCTTCCATGTCACATACATCTTGGTGGAGTGCTCAAAATGATAAAAACATAGGAACAAGCACTCATCACCAAGGCAAAGTGAATGATCATACAGAGAGATAGATAATATCATCATCCAAGCACAAGCATTAAGCATGATATGATCAAACACATGACCATACAGAGTATCGCACACACATAACAATAAAGTATCTCAACCAAGCAAGCAAAGAAAATAAGTAGCAAAAGAAGCAAAGCTCTCTCTCTCTTCGAAGCCTATGATCTATACACTTTATCGCCCTTTGGCAACAAGTTACCAAAAAGCTTGAAAATGCATAGTGCTATGTGACTCTCTAGGCTTGATCTTCAGGAGGAGGTGTTGAGAGGACTCCAAGGACGAAAGCATCAGTGGAAGTTGATGGAGCTGGTGGAGTTTCCACTGGAGTGGCAACTGGAGCTGTGGCTGCAGGTGCTGAAGTTGTGGCTCTTGTGTCTGGCACTGGCACTACTGCAGACCTCTATGCCCTAGGTACTCTATGAAACACTTGTGTAGTTGCTTTTCCCTTCCTCTCTTCTGCTTCTTCCTGGAGCTCTTCAACTGCTGTCTAAATTTTAGTCACCTTCAAGTCAAGATCATAGAATTTCGTTTCAATGATCCTCTCCAAGCTCTCCTGGTTCTGAGTCAGGGTGGCCAGTCCTTTCTCAATTCTCAAGGTTGCTTGAATAAGATATCCAAGCTGGTCTTGCTTTGACTTGATGAACACTTCTGAAGCTTCTTCAACACTTGGCATCTTTGTTGCTTTCTTAGCTTTAGCTTTCTATCTCTTTTCTTGAGCCTCTAGGGATGTTGGATCTTCAGTAGTCATGACAACAATGTTGTCCTCAAATTCAGGCTTCAAGGGCAAATGCTCTTTGCCCAACAAGTACACTCCCTTGGGCATCTTGGAGTTGATCAACATCTGTATGTGTGGAGCATACCCACATGACCTCTTCTGGTCACGAACTTTTCTCTTGGTTGTCTCTACAATCAAATCATGACTTCGAATTTTTGTGGCAAATCAAACATCTGAAGCAAATTGATGGAATGGCTTCTGATCATCCTGTGATCTCCTGATTTGGGCAACAAGGTGTGCCTCAATATAGTGTTCATAGTGGCCAATCCACACATCACGTAATACACTGAGCCTAGCTTGTGAGTCTCCAAAGCTTTGTCAGGTATTTCCTTGTACATATTTGCCATGGAGTTGTGGTCTTTCTTCTTCTCGGCATAGACATCAATGTATTTCTCATGCTCCTTGGGGGATATTATGAGCTTTGCCCACTCATCAATAGTAGACTGGTACCTTGTACCTTCAGTCATCCACACAATCTTTCCATCTGGATAGAAATGAGCTCTAGAGTAAAATTGCACAATGAGATCATCATTCCATTTGGTCAACTTTTAACCAACAAACTTGTCAACACCATTGATCTTGAAGCTCTCATGCACTCCTCGAAAATGGTCTTCATTCTCATCAATATACTCCCAATCAACCCACTTCATATCACTGACAATGGGCTTCTTGTCAATCAGCACTGTCTCATAGAAATCTTGCTGTTCTTTGGTGTCGAATCTATAGTCCAAAACTGCCCTTCTCCTCACTGCATATGGATCAACTTGTCTCCACAATCTGAGACCTGCATCTTTCCTTTCTTTCATATTCTCAGCCACTGGATGATTGTCATCATGGTCTGGAATTTTTGGCTTGAGTTTCCTCAGCACTTGGGCTTCATCATCTTCCTCCTCAACTTCAGGCACTGGGCCTTGTTCTTCTGTACAGTAGGGATGTTCCTGGTGCTTCTCTTAGGTGCTGTCTTGGAGGCTTGAGCTGGAGCTTTGGGGGCTATCTTGGGCTTTGAATGAGCAGCCCCAGACTTGATGGCACCCCTCATCAGCTTTTGTGACTTAGCAGGAGGTGCTGGTGCAACATCCTCTTCTTCCTCTTCCTCCTCACTAGCAGAATCTCTCCTCATAGATGGATTTCCAAGCACTCTAGCAGTAGTTTTCCTGACCCTTTTCTTGCTCTCTTCACCTTTTCTTGGCTCAAGTATAAATACCATAGTCTCTTGAGTTGGTCCCCTGGCCTTAGACATTGACACTCTCCTGGCAGGTGTTTTCTTGTGCTGACCTGGCTTGGTAGAAGCAGCATCAGCATATTCCTTCTTTAGCACCTTCTTCTTTAAGATGACTTCTTCAATCTCAAAGTCCTCATCCTCAGAATCTAAAGTTTTCTTCTTCCTATGCCTAGTCTGAGCCTTAGGCAGGTTGCTTGGTGTGCTCCTGCTACCTTCATCATAGCTGCCAGAGGCACTAGTGCCCTCAATCAAGTCCATCTGCTCCTCTGACTTGTTCTGACTATCACTTTGATCAGACATACTACACTGCAAACTAAGAGCTGACCCTGTGAATACTTGTAGATGAGATAGAGTAGATGAGCATCACAAAGTGTAGAGTTTTTGCAAAAAGAATGAGTCAAAAACTTAGTTTTAGTTTTCTACAGGAAGCATTTTGGAGCTACCGATTTGTAAAACTCGGTGACACCGAAGCAACTTTGGAGTCTAAACTAGTGGAATCAGTCAGACTGAGGGACAGTTCGGTGACTCCGAGTTTGCTAGGGTTTCACAAAGTCCTAATCTCGGTCACATCGATTTGCAATTTTCGGCCAGACCAAAAATCACATGTGCAATGGCCTAAGCCAAATCTGTGAGACCGATTTCTACAATTCGGTCGGTCCGAGATGAGTCCGACAGAAACTTAACCCTAAATTGTTAAATCAAAACTAATCTAAAGGATGTTTTGTGTGGATAGATCGATCTCATACTTGGAAAGAAACATGGCATTGCCTTTGTGCTAAGAATCAGAGTTAAAAGAATGCACAAAGTGTTGAGCTCATACCCTAGCTTGGTGATGAGCTCGCTATGGCGGCAACGGAGGGGAGGCACTGTGGCTCTCTAGCAAATGTTGAGGTGCTTGCTTTTGTAATTATAGTAAATACAAAACTCGTCTGAAATTCACGAACCTTGGCATGCTATCATGGAACAACATCAAGATGCCGGGGTAAAAAAATTGCCCCATTTGGGCCAGGTTATGGTATAAGCTTCTCGCAAACCAGAGCTTCTCTCACAACAACCATGATGGTTTCGGTAGGGAACGTTTCACCTTTCTGG
Source organism: Triticum aestivum (assembly GCF_018294505.1). Lineage (NCBI taxonomy): Eukaryota > Viridiplantae > Streptophyta > Magnoliopsida > Poales > Poaceae > Triticum > Triticum aestivum. Next base: position 363,621,603 of record NC_057795.1, read on the forward strand.
ACGAAACAATATCCGTTGCATCTTCTCGACTTCAATTTTTTTCCTAGCGCCAACATAGAACAACATGAGTGTTGTGTCAATTTTTTGGATTTTTCGGGGTTCGCTTGGACATTTTTATACATTAACTGAGTTTTCTATGCATTGATGTGCATAATTCAAATTTGAACTACATGCACACGCTCTAATGCATATAAATTAGTTGAAAATTCAAATATGTGTCCTTGGTTGCATGCTTATTAGGTCCCATGCAAGAAATGGGAATGAATGTCAAACACCCTGCCACCGTCACTTGGCTGCAAACATTGAGATACCTGGTTTTTAAATTCTAGTAAATCCAAAGCTCGTATGAAATTCATGAAACTTGGCTTGCTGTGATGGAGCGGCATCAACATGTCGTGGTAATTTTTTTGTCCCATTGGGGCAGGTTTGGGGATATGCTTCTCACAAACCAGAGCTTCTCACAACAAGCCTAATGGTTTTGGTAGGGAATGTTTCATATTTCTAGACGAAACGATATCCATTGCCTCTTCTCGATTTCAATTTTTTCCCTAGTGTCAACATAGAACAACATGAGTGTTGTGTTAATTTTTGGGATTTTTCGGGGTTCGCTTGGAAATTGTTATACATTAACTGAGTTTTCTATGCATTCATGTGCATAATTCAAATTTGAACTACATGCACATGCTCTAATGCACATAAATTAGTTGAAAATTCAATTATGTGTCCTTGGTTTCATGTTTATTAGGTGCCATGCAAGAAATGGGAACGAATGTCAAATTCTCTGCCACCGTCACTCGGCCGCAAATATTGAGATAGCTAGTTTTTAAATTCTAGTAAATTCAAAGCTCGTCTGAAATTCATGAAACTTGGCATGCTGTCATGGAGCGGAGTCAACATGTCGTGGTAATTTTTTGTCCCATTTGGGGCTGGTTTGGGGAAATGCTTCTCATAAACTAGAGCTTCTTACAACAAGCCCGATGGTTTCGGTAGGGAACGTTTCACCTTTCTGGACGAAACATTATGCATTGCCTCTTGTCGATTTCAATTTTTTTCCTATTGTCAACATAGAACAACAGGAGTGTTTTGTGTCATTTTTTGGGATTTTTGGGGGTTCGCTTGGACATTTTTATACATTAACCGAGTCTCTATGCATTCATGTGCATAATTCAAATGTGAACTACATGCACATGCTCTAATGCATATAAATTGGTTGAAAATTCAAATTTGTGTCCTTGGTTGCATGCTTAATTAGGTCCCATGCAAGAAATGGGAACGGATTTCAAACACCCTGCCACCGTCACCCGGCCGCAAACAATCAGATACCTAGTTTTTGAATTCTAGTAAATGCAAAACTCGTCTGAAATTTATGAAACTTGGCATGCTATCATGGAGAGGCATCAACATGACGTGGTAAAATTTTTGCCCCATTTGGGGCAGGTTTGGGGATATGCTTCTCACAAACCAGAGCTACTCACAACAAGCCTGATGATTTCGGTAGGGAACGTCCCACCTTTGGAGACGAAACAATATCCGCTGCCTCTTATTGCTTTCAAAAAATTTCTAGTGTCAACATAGAACAACACGAGTAAATACAAAACTCGTCCGAAATTCATGAACCTTGGCATGCTATTGTGGAACGGCATCAAGATGCCGGGGTAAAAAAATTTGTCCCATTTGGGCCAGGTTGTGGTATAAGCTTCTCGCAAACCAGAGCTTCTCTCACAACAACCATGATGGTTTCAGTAGGGAATGTTTCACCTTTCTGTACGAAACGATATCTGTTGCATCTTCTCGATTTCAATTTTTTTTCCTAGCGCCAACATAGAACAACATGAGTGTTGTGTCAATTTTTCGGATTTTTCGGTGTTCGCTTGGAGATTTTTATACATTAACTGAGTTTTCTATGCATTCATGTGCATAATTAAAATTTGAACTACATGCACACGCTCTAATGCATATAAATTAGTTGAAAATTCAAATATGTGTCCTTGGTTGCATGCTTATTAGGTCCCATGCAAGAAATAGGAACGATTGTCAAACACCCTGCCATCGTCACTTGGCTGCAAACATTGAGATACCTGGTTTTTAAATTCTAGTAAATCCAAAGCTCGTATGAAATTCATGAAACTTGGCATGCTGTGATGGAGCGGCATCAACATGTCGTGGTAATTTTTTTGTCCCATTTGGGGCAGGTTTGGGGATATGCTTCTCACAAACCAGAGCTTCTCACAACCAGCCTAATGGTTTTGGTAGGGAACGTTTCACATTTCTAGACGAAACGATGTCCATTGCCTCTTCTCGATTTCAATTTTTTTCCTAGTGTCAACATAGAACAACAGGAGTGTTGTGTCAATTTTTGGGATTTTTCGGGGTTCGCTTGGACATTTTTATACATTAACTGAGTTTTCTATGCATTCATGTGCATAATTCAAATTTGAACTACATGCACATGCTCTAATGCATATAAATTAGTTGAAAATTCAATTATGTGTGCTTGGTTTCATGTTTATTAGGTCCCATGCAAGAAATGGGAACGAATGTCAAATTCTCTGCCACCGTCACTCGGCCGCAAACATTGAGATACCTGGTTTTTAAATTCTAGTAAATTCAAAGCTCGTCTTAAATTCATGAAACTTGGCATGCTATCATGGAGCGGCATCAACATGTCGTGGTAATTTTTTGTCCCATTTGGGGCAGGTTTGGGGAAATGCTTCTCATAAACTAGAGCTTCTTACAACAAGCCCGATGGTTTCGGTAGGGAACGTTTCACCTTTCTGGACGAAACGATATCCATTGCCTCTTCTCGATTTCAATTTTTTTCCTATTGTTAACATAGAACAACAGGAGTGTTGTGTTATTTTTTGGGATTTTTGGGGGTTCACTTGGACATTTTTATACATTAACCGAGTCTCTATGCATTCATGTGCATAATTCAAATGTGAACTACATGCACATGCTCTAATGCATATAAATTGGTTGAAAATTCTAATTTGTGTCCTTGGTTGCATGCTTAATTAGGTCCCATGCAAGAAATGGGAATGAATTTCAAACACCCTGCCACCATCACCCGGCCGCAAACATTCAGATACCTAGTTTTTGAATTCTAGTAAATGCAAAACTTGTCTGAAATTTATGAAACTTGGCATGCTATCATGGAGCGGCATCAACATGACGTGGTAAATTTTTTGCCCCATTTGGGGCAGGTTTGGGGATATGCTTCTCACAAACCAGAGCTTCTCACAACAAGCCTGATGATTTCGGTAGGGAACGTCCCACCTTTGGAGACGAAATGATATCCGCTGCCTCTTATTGCTTTCAAAAAAATTTCTATTGTCAACATAGAACAACATGAGTGTTGTGTCAATTTTTGGGATTTTCGGGGTTTGTTTGGACATTTTTATGCCCTAACTGAGTTTTCTATGCGTTCATGTGCATAATTCAAATTTGAACTGCAGGCACGTGCTCTAATGCATATAAATTGGTTGAAAATTGAAATATGTGTCCTTGGTTGCATGCTTAGGTCCCATGCAGGAAATGGGAATGAATGTCAAACACCCTGCCATCATCACTCGGCCGCAGACATTGAGATTCCTTGTTTTTAAATTATAGTAAATCCAAAACTCGTCTGAAATTCATGAAACTTGGTATGCTATCATGGAGCGGCATCAAGATGTCGTGGTAATTTTTTCCCATTTGGGACAGGTTTGGGTATAAGCTTCTCACAAACCAGGGCTTCTCACAACAAGCTGCCTCTTATTGCTTCCAAAAAAATTCTAGTCTCAACAGAGAACAACGGGAGTGTTGTGTCAATTTTTGGGATTTTTTGGGGTTCGTTTGGACATTTTTATGCATTAATTGAGTTTTCGATGCATTTATGTGCGTAATTCAAATTTGAACTACATGCACATGCTCAAGTGCATATAAATTGGTTGAAAAATCAAATCTTTGTCCTTGGGTGCATACTTAGGTCCCATGCAAGAAATGGGAATGAATTTCAAACATCAGGGCATCGTTGATTGCCGGCAAAACATTGAGATACTTTGTTTTTAAATTCTAGTAAATCCAAAACTTGTCTGAAATTCATGAAACTTGGCATGCTATCATGCAATGGCACCCGACATGCTGTGGTGTTTTTGGTGTCCATTTTGAGAGAAGGCGCACTCGAATAACAGCCAACAAAGCATTTTGAAACAAATAGCTGCCACTTTAATATCTCAAACGTTTGTATAATTCAAATCGTGTGCGTTCTGTTAACTAGTCATGTGATGACATGTGTCTTGGTTTTAATGGCTATAGGAGGTGCCATGCGAACAGCTGCTTGACTGAACGGGAGGCTTGCGAGCGCAGTCCGGTGCGCAGGCTGACCGAGAGGCTCACCGGGGAGCGTGCGAGCTGGTCAACGCAGGATTTGTGCATCTCTTCAATGCAAACGGTTCAGATTGAATACAGTATGCAAATTAAGCCAAACTTCGGCGCTAAGCAAAGAGACACTACGATTTGTCAAAATATGCAACTAAAAATCACTCACCACTATCTAATTTTTGCAACTAAAATCACTACCACTATCTAATTCTTGCACGTGTTCGCTACGCACTCACCGTACGGGGCGTGCTAGTAGCTGTGTGAAATGACGGTAGGCGTGCCAGCAGTCCGCCGTGTAGCCTCACCAGGAGGCGAGCCAGCCCTTTGACCGCCGCCCACCTTGCTCCCACTCCTCCGTATTAATGGCGCGTCCGCCTCACTCCGTGAAATGATGGTATAGGAATGCCAAAAGTCTTCCGCGCAGGCTCACCGGGAATCGAGACAGCCTTTGACCGCCACCCACCTTGCTCCCACTAGTCTGTATTAATGGCGCGCCCTAGCGGCTGCACCCCCATCCTCGCCACACACACAATCCACTCTCTCCACTCGCATCCTCGACGTCGCTCTCAGTCCTCAAAGTGCACCGGAGCACGGCGTGAATATGGAGACAGAGGTTTCCTTCGCCGCCGACGAGGTGGAGAACGAGGCTGCCAACAAGCGGAGGCGGGTCAAGAAAGAACCACAAGCGACTTCAGCAGGCCTAGTCTTCATCAGCAACCTCCCTCATGATATGTTGAGAGTCATCATATCCCTCTCCCCAATCAAATATGGGGCGAGGACAGCCGCCCTTTCCCGGCGGTGGCGCCCTCTATGGCTCCTCACCCCTGTTGACCTCCTCGACGCCCATGAGCTCTACCATGGCTATCGCAAAAGCTTGGATGCATTCTCCCAGATCCTCGGCAGTCACCATGGCCCAATCAGAGGCCTTATCACAGGCATGTTCCGTTCCAATGACAAGGACCGAGCCAAGCTTGACGAGTGGTTCCTATCCCCCGCCATAGATCAGCTCGAGAAGCTCAGTTTTAATGATGGGCATATGCACTCGCTGCCAACGTCTGCGCTCCGCTTCGCGCCCATGCTGCGCCTCACCAAGTTCATGAACTGCCACCCCCCTTAATGACGCACCCGCTCTTTTTCTACCACGACTGAAGCACCTCGAGCTCGTCGCCGTCCGCATCCCAAAAGATGAAATGGAGCGCCTGCTCCGCGGCTGTACTGCACTCGAGTTCCTTCGTCTTCAGGCGAATGAATTGCTCGAGTACCTTCCACATCACCTCCAGGACTCTCTAGACTATTTATGTGTGTTGCTGGTGCTGCAACGAGAGATCACAAAAGGTGGACCACAATATGGTCACTGAGGACACACCTTCACTTGAGAGATTACTTGTAGTTAATCAACAAGGTCCAACAAGAATCAATGTCATTTCTGCGCCAAAATTGGCAGTGGTGTGGGTTACTCGTTTGTCAAATACTACAACTTTCAGGTACAACAGCCGCCTTATACCTCTCTTTCTTGATATCAACATTATTTCTAGTTTTGAAGATGTATGTGTTGGAAATATGCCCTAGAGGCAATAATAAATTGATTATTATTATATTTCCTTGTTCATGATAATCATTTATTATCCATGCTATAATTGTATTGATAGGAAACTCAGATACATGTGTGGATACATAGACAACACCATGTCCCTAGTAAGCCTCTAGTTGACTAGCTCGTTGATCAATAGATGGTTACGGTTTCCTGACCATGGACATTGGATGTCATTGATAATGGGATCACATCATTAGGAGAATGATGTGATGGACAAGACCCAATCCTAAGCCTAGCACAAAGATCGTGTAGTTCGTATGCTAAAGCTTTTCTAATGTCAAGTATCATTTCCTTAGACCATGAGATTGTGCAACTCCTGGATACCATAGGAATGCTTTGGGTGTACCAAACGTCACAACGTAACTGGGTGACTATAAAGGTGCACTACAGGTATCTCCGAAAGTGTCTGTTGGGTTGGCACGAATCGAGACTGGGATTTGTCACTCCGTGTAAACGGAGAGGTATCTCTGGGCCCACTCGGTAGGACATCATCATAATGTGCACAATGTGATCAAGGAGTTGATCACGGGATGATGTGTTACAGAACGAGTAAAGAGACTTGCTGGTAACGAGATTGAACAAGGTATCGGGATACCGACGATCGAATCTCGGGCAAGTATCATACTGATAGACAAAGGGAATTGTATATGGGATTGATTAAGTCCTTGACATCGTGGTTCATCCGATGAGATCATCGTGGAACATGTGGGAGCCAACATGGGTATCCAGATCCCGCTGTTGGTTATTGACCGGAGAACGTCTCGGTCATGTCTGCATGTCTCCCGAACCCGTAGGGTCTACACACTTAAGGTTCGATGACGCTAGGGTTATAAAGGAAGTTTGTATGTGGTTACCGAATGTTGTTCGGAGTCCCGGATGAGATCCCGGACATCACGAGGAGTCCCGGAATGGTCCGGAGGTAAAGATTTATATATAGGAAGTCCTATTTCGGCCATCGGGACAAGTTTCGGGGTCATCGGTATTGTACCGGGACCACCGAAAGGGTCCCGGGGGGTCCACCGGGTGGGGCCACCTATCCCGGAGGGTCCCATGGGCTGAAGTGGGAAGGGATCCAGCCCAAAGTGGGCTGGGGCGCCACTTTCCCCTAGGGCCCATGCGCCTAGTGTGGGGGAAACCCTAAAAGGAAGAGTCCTAGGAGGGGAAGGCACCTCCTAGGTGCCTTGGGGGGGAGGGAATCCTCCCTTGGCCGCCACCCCAAGGCCCATCTAGGGCTGCCGCCCCTCTAGGGGTGGGAACCCTAGAGGGGGCGCACCCTCCTCCCTCTCCCCTATATATAGTGAGGCATAGGGGCTGCTCATAACACGCGATCTGATCTCTGCCTATTGGTGCAGCCCTCCCTCTCTTTCTCCTCATATCTCACGGTGCTTGGCGAAGCCCTACAGGATTGACACGCTCCTCCATCACCACCACGCCGTTGTGCTGCTGCTGGATGGAGTCTTCCTCAACCTCTCCCTCTCTCCTTGCTGGATCAAGGCATGGGAGACATCACCGGGCTGTACGTGTGTTGAACGCGGAGGTGCCGTCCGTTCGACACTAGGATCATCGGTGATTTGAATCATGACGAGTACGACTCCATCAACCCCGTTCACTTGAACGCTTCCGCTTAGCGATCTACAAGGGTACGTAGATGCACTCTCCTTCCCCTCGTTGCTGGTCTCTCCATAGATAGATCTTGGTGACACGTAGGAAAATTTTGAATTTATGCTACGTTCCCCAACAGTGGCATCATGAGCTAGGTCTATGCGTAGTTTCTATGCACGAGTAGAACACAAAGTAGTTGTGGGCGTTGATTTTGTTCAATATGCTTGCCGTTACTAGTCTTATCTTAATTCGGCGGCATCGTGGGATGAAGCGGCCCGGACCGACCTTACACGTACTCTTACGTGAGACTGGTTCCACCGACTGACATGCACTAGTTGCATAAGGTGGCTAGCGGGTGTCTGTCTCTCCCACTTTAGTTGGACCGGATTCGATGAAAAGGGTCCTTATGAAGGGTAAATAGCAATTGGCATATCACGTTGTGGTCTTTGCATAGGTAAGAAACGTTCTTGCTAGAAACCCATAGCAGCCACGTAAAACATGCAAACAACAATTAGAGGACGTCTAACTTGTTTTTGCAGGGTATGCTATGTGATGTGATATGGCCAAAGGATGTGATGAATGATATATGTGATGTATGAGATTGATCATGTTCTTGTAATAGGAATCACGACTTGCATGTCGATGAATATGACAACCGGCAGGAGCCATAGGAGTTGTCTTTATTTATTTATGACCTGCGTGTCAACTTAAACGTCATGTAATTACTTCACTTTATTGCTAACCGTTAGCTGTAGAAGTAGAAGTAATAGTTGGCGAGACAACTTCATGAAGACACGATGATGGAGATCATGATGATGGAGATCATGGTGTCATGCCGGTGACGATGATGATCATGGAGCCCCGAAGATGGAGATCAAAAGGAGCAAAGTGATATTGGCCATATCATGTCACTATTTGATTGCATGTGATGTTTATCATGTTTATACATCTTATTTGCTTAGAACGATGGTAGTAAATAAGATGATCCCTTACAACAATTTCAAGAAGTGTTCTCCCCTAACTGTGCACCGTTGCTAAAGTTCGTCGTTTCGAAGCACCACGTGATGATCGGGTGTGATAGATCCTTACGTTCACATACAACGGGTGTAAGACAGTTTTACACATGCAAAACACTTAGGGTTAACTTGACGAGCCTAGCATGTGTATAGACATGGCCTCGGAACACAGAAGACCGAAAGGTCGAGCATGAGTCGTATAGAAGATACGATCAACATGAAGATGTTCACCTATGTTGACTAGTCCGTCTCACGTGATGATCGGACACGGCCTAGTTAACTCGGATCATGTAATCACTTAGATGACTAGAGGGATGTCTATCTGAGTGGGAGTTCATAAGATGAACTTAATTATCCTGAACATAGTCAAAAGATCTTCGCAAATTATGTCGTAGCTCGCGCTTCAGTTCTACTGTTTAGTTATGTTCCTAGAGAAAATTTAGTTGAAAGTTGCTAGTAGCAATTATGCGGACTAGGTCCGTAAACTGAGCATTGTCCTCATTGCTTCATAGAAGGCTTATGTCCTTAATGCACCGCTCAGTGTGCTGAACCTCGAACGTTGTCTGTGGATGTTGCGAACATCTGACATACACGTTTTGATGACTACATGATAGTTCAGTGCGTAATGCTAAATGGTTTAGAATTGAGGCACCAAAGACATTTTTTCGCAGAACATATGAGATGTTCCAAGGACTGAAATTGGGATTTCAGGATCGTGCCCACGTCAAGAGGTATAAGACCTCCGACGATTTTTCTTAGCCTGCAAACTAAGGGAGAAAAGCTCAATTGTTGAGCTTGTGCTCAGATTGTCTGAGTACAACAATCATTTGAATCGAGTGGGAGTTGATCTTCCAAATGAGATAGTGATGTTTCTCCGAAGTCATTACCATCAAGCTGTTAGAGCTTCGTGATGAACTATAATATATCAGGGACATATATGATGATCCTTGAGATATTCGCGATGTTTGACACCACAAAAGTAGAAATCAAGAAGGAGCATCAATTGTTGATGGTTGGTGAAACCACTAGTTTCAAGAAGGGCAAGGGCAAGAAGGGATACTTCATGAAACGGCAATTCAGCTGCTGCTCTAATGAAGAAACCCAAGGTTGAACCCAAACCCGAGACTAAGTGCTTCTGTAATAAGGGGAACAGCCACTGGAGCAGAATTACCCTAGATACTTGGTAGATGAGAAGGCTGGCAAGGTCGATAGAAGTATATTGGATATACATTGTGTTGATGTGTACTTTACTAGTACTCCTAGTAGCACTAGGGTATTAGATACCGGATCGGTTGCTAAGTGTTAGTAACTCGAAATAACAGCTACGGAATAAACGGAGACTAGCTAAAGGTGAGCTGACGATATGTGTTGGAAGTGTTTCCAATGTTGATATGATCAAGCATCGCACGCTCCCTCTACCATCGAGATTGGTGTTTGCGTTGAGCATAGACATGATTGGGTTATGTCTATCGCAATACGGTTATTCATTTAAGGAGAATAATGGTTACTCTGTTTATTTGAATAATACCTTCAATGGTCTTACACCTAAAATGAATGGTTTATTGAATCTCGATCATAGTGATACACATGTTCATGCGAAAAGATAGTAATGATAGTACCACCTACTTGTGGCACTGCCACGTAAGTCATATCGGTACAAAACGCATGAAGAAGCTCCATGTTGATGGATCTTTGGGCTCACTCGTTTTTGAAAGGATTGAGACATGCGAACCATGTTTGTTGGTAGATATGCATGAAGAAACTCTATACAGATGGATCGTTTGGACTCACTTGATTTTTGAATCACTTGAGACATGCAAATCATACCACATGGGCAAGATGACTGAAAGCCTCGGTTTCAGTAAAATGGAACCAGAAAGCAAATTGTTGGAAGTAATACATTTTGATGTGTGCAGTCCAATGAGTGCTGAGGCATGTAGTGGATATCGTTATGTTCTTACTTCACAGATGATTTGAGTAGATGTTGAGTACGTTTACTCGATAAATCACGAGTCTGAATTATTGAAAAGTTCAAGTAATTTCAGGGAGAAGTTGAAAGATCGTCGTAACAAGAGGATAAAAAGATCTATGATATGATCATAGAGATGAATATCTGAATTACGAGTTTGGCACAGAATTAAGACATTGCGGAAATTGTTTCACAACTAATACAGCCAGGAACACCATGGTGTGATGGTGTGTCCGAACATCATAACTGCACCCTATTAGATATGATGCATACCATGATGTCTCTTATCGAATTACCACGATAGTTTATGGGTTAGGCATTAGAGACAACCACATTCACTTTAAAAGGGCACCACGTAGTTCCGATGAGATGACACCGTGGTTTAGAGAAACCTAAGCTGTCATTTCTTAAAAGTTTGGGGCTGCGACAAAGTTTCAGGCTGATAAGCTCAAACCCAAAGTGGATAAATGCATCTTCATAGGACACCCAAAATAGTTGGGTATACCTCCTGTCTCAGATTCGAAAGCAATAAGGGGTTGTTTCTAGAATCGGGTCCTTTCTCGAGGAAAAGTTTCTCTCGAAAGAATTGAGTGGGAGGATGGTGGAGACTTGATGAGGTTATTGAACCGTCACTTCAACTAGTGTATAGCAGGGCACAAAGAGTTGTTCCTGTGGCACCTACACCAATTGAAGTGGAAGCTTATGATAGTGATCATGAAACTTCAGATCAAGTCACTCCCAAACCTCGTAGGATGACAAGGATGCGTACTACTTCAGAGTGGTACGTAATCCTGTCTTGGAAGTCATGTTGCTAGACAACAATGAACCTACGAGCTATGGAGAAGCGATGGTGGGCCCGGATTCCGATAAATGGCTCGAGGCCATAAAATCCGGGAGAGGATCCATGTATGAAAACAAAGTGTAGACTTTGGAAGAACTACTTGATGGTCGTAAGGCTGTTAGGTACATATGGATTTTAAAAGGAAGACGGACAATGATGGTAAGTATCACCATTAAGAAAGCTCGACTTGTCGTTAAGATGTTTTCCGACAAGTTCAAGGAGTTGACTACGATGAGACTTTCTCACTCGTAGCGATGCTAAGAGTCTGTTGGAATTATATTAGCGATTACTGCTTTATTTATGAAATCTTGCAGCTAGGATGTCAAAACATTATTTCCTCGACGTTTCTTTGAGGAAAGGTTGTATGTGATACAACCGGAAGGTTTTGTCAATCCTGAAAGATGCTAATAAATATGCAAAGCTCCAGCAATCCTTCTAAGGACCGGAGTAAGCATCTCGGAGTTGGAATGTATGCTTTGATGAGATGATCAAAGATTTTGGGTTTATACAAAGTTTATGAGAAACTTGTATTTCCAAAGAAGTGAGTGGGAGCACTATAGAATTTCTGATAAATATATGTTGTTGACATATTGTTGATCAGAAATGACGTAGAATTTCTGGAAAGCATATAGGGTTATTTGGAAAGTGGTTTTCAATGGAAAGCCTGGATTAAGCTACTTGAACATTGAGCATCAAGATCTATAAGGATAGATCAAAACGCTTAAATGGTACTTTCAAATGAGCACATACCTTAACATGATCTTGAAGGTGTTCAAGATGGATCAGTCAAAGAAGGAGTTCTTGCCTGAGTTGTAAGGTATGAAGTTAAGACTTAAAGCTCGACCATGGCAGAATAGAGAGAAAGGACGAAGGTCGTCCCCTATGCTTAAGACGTAGGATCTACAGTATGCTATGCTGTGTACCGCACCTGAAGTGTGCCTTGCCATGAGTCAGTCAAGGGGTACAAGAGTAATCCAAGAATGGATCACAGGACAGCGGTCAAAGTTATCCTTAGTAACTAGTGGACTAAGGAATTTTCTCGATTATGGAGGTGGTAAAAGAGTTCGTCGTAAAGGGTTACGTCGATGCAAGCTTAACACCTATCTAGATAGCTCTGAGTAGAGATACCGGATACGTATAATGGAGCAACAATTTAGAATAGCTCCAAGTAGAACAGTTATTTGGAATAGCTCCAAATAGAACGTGGTAGCTACATCTAGGAGATGACATAGAGATTTGTAAAGCACACACGGATCTGAAAGGTTCAGACCCGTTGACTAAAACCTCTCTCACAAGCAACATGATCAAACCCAGAACTCATTGAGTGTTAATCACATAGTGATGTGAACTAGATTACTGACTCTAGTAAACTCTTTGGATGTTGGTTACATGGCGATGTGACCTGTGAGTGTTAATCACATGGCGATGTGAACTAGATTATTGACTCTAGTGCAGGTGGGAGACTGTTGGAAATATGCCCTAGAGGCAATAGTAAATTGATTATTATTATATTTCCTTGTTCATGATAATCATTTATTATCCATGCTATAATTGTATTGATAGGAAACTCAGATACATGTGTGGATACATAGACAACACCATGTCCCTAGTAAGCCTCTAGTTGACTAGCTCGTTGATCAATATATGGTTACGGTTTCCTGACCATGGACATTGGATGTCATTGATAACGGGATCACATCATTAGGAGAATGATGTGATGGACAAGACCCAATCCTAAGCCTAGCACAAAGATCGTGTAGTTCGTATGCTAAAGCTTTTCTAATGTCAAGTATCATTTCCTTAGACCATGAGATTGTGCAACTCCCAGATACCGTAGGAATGCTTTGGGTGTACCAAACGTCACAACGTAACTGGGTGACTATAAAGGTGCACTACAGGTATCTCCGAAAGTGTCTGTTGGGTTGGCACGAATCGAGACTGGGATTTGTCACTCCGTGTAAACGGAGAGGTATCTCTGGGCCCACTCGGTAGGACATCATCATAATGTGCACAATGTGATCAAGGAGTTGATCACGGGATGATGTGTTACGGAACGAGTAAAGAGACTTGCCGGTAACGAGATTGAACAAGGTATCGGGATACCGACGATCGAATCTCGGGCAAGTATCGTACTGATAGACAAAGGGAATTGTATACGGGATTGATTAAGTCCTTGACATCGTGGTTCATCCGATGAGATCATCGTGGAACATGTGGGAGCCAACATGGGTATCCAGATCCCGCTGTTGGTTATTGACCGGAGAACGTCTCGGTCATGTCTGCATGTCTCCCGAACCCGTAGGGTCTACACACTTAAGGTTCGATGACGCTAGGGTTATAAAGGAAGTTTGTATGCGGTTACCGAATGTTGTTCGGAGTCCCGGATGAGATCCCGGACATCACGAGGAGTTCCAGAATGGTCCGGAGGTAAAGATTTATATATAGGAAGTCCTATTTCGGCCATCGGGACAAGTTTCGGGGTCATCGGTATTGTACCGGGACCACCGAAAGGGTCACGGGGGGGTCCACCGGGTGGGGCCACCTATCCCGGAGGGTCCCATGGGCTGAAGTGGGAAGGGATCCAGCCCAAAGTGGGCTGGGGCGCCACTTTCCCCTAGGGTCCATGCGCCTAGTGTGGGGGAAACCCTAAAAGGAAGAGTCCTAGGAGGGGAAGGCACCTCCTAGGTGCCTTGGGGGGGGAGGGAATCCTCCCTTGGCCGCCACCCCAAGGCCCATCTAGGGCTGCCGCCCCTCTAGGGGTGGGAACCCTAGAGGGGGAGCACCCTCCTCCCTCTCCCCTACATATAGTGAGGCATAGGGGCTGCTCATAACACGCGATCTGATCTCTGCCTATCGGTGCAGCCCTCCCTCTCTTTCTCCTCATATCTCGCGGTGCTTGGCGAAGCCCTGCAGGATTGCCACGCTCCTCCATCACCACCACGTCATTGTGCTGCTGCTGGATGGAGTCTTCCTCAACCTCTCCCTCTCTCCTTTCTGGATCAAGGCATGGGAGACGTCACCGGGCTGTACGTGTGTTGAACGCGGAGGTGCCGTCCGTTCGGCACTAGGATCATCGGTGATTTGAATCACGACGAGTACGACTCCATCAACCCCGTTCACTTGAACGCTTTCGCTTAGCGATCTACAAGGGTATGTAGATGCACTCTCCTTCCCCTCGTTGCTGGTCTCTCCATAGATAGATCTTGGTGACACATAGGAAAATTTTGAATTTATGCTACGTTCCCCAACAGTATGTTCGTCTGTCATCTAGCAAAGCTTCACCCAGATTCTGGGCACAGTGAAGGTCCTGGCACTAGAATTTGTCGGCCCCAACCTGGTCCAAGTTGTCAGTTGCCTGAGATGCTTTCCGTGCCTGAAGAAGTTGTATATCGACATGATGTTCCTTTCCTGTTAAATGTTAACCATAAGGGAGTTCAATTTTTTGCACCTTTTCCCAAGTTTACAATGACAATGTACTACGATTTCTGAAGGAATTTTGGAGGATTTCAGGACATACACCCCCACCACATATTGGTTGCTTGATTCATATGGTTACAATCCATAAGCATTTCTCCTTTGGATTCATCTGTACTAGTTTTCTTAGGGAATTTTTTATCCAATCCAACCTCTTGTGAAGAAGGCTACATGTTTCTAGATTGTAATCATATGCCATGTTAATCATGTCAGATCGAAGATGGCATGTTGGTGCATTTTACAAATCCTTCAAACCAAATAGGCATGTGGTAGTGTTCAAAACTGCATGCAGGCACTAACATGTTCTCTTCTTTTGCAGATAATAATAGGCCCGGAGGTGGATAATGTTTATAACAACAATCACATCGAATGCCTGGATCTGCATCTCTCAAATATTACTTTGAACTCCTACCGAGGGACCTTACCAAAGATTACACTCGCCATGTTCTTTCTTGCCAGAGCAAAGGTGCTGAGGGTACTAAGGTTGAACACACATTTAATTAGGACAGATGAATGGTATGTTGATTAGAGCCGGCAGGTACTGCAGAATGGAAGAGGCTTCAAAAATGCTAAACTTCGTTTTGGAAGAGCATATGACAGAGCAATTGGAAGTCATTGTGTCAAACCCATACATGACTTGTCAAGGGCTGATCCCTTTGCAGAAATGTCGATGTTTGCAATGTTTGAATTTGGGCGTTGTAATCTTTGAATTTGAACCTTGCAATATTTATGGTATTCGTTACATAACGTAATTGGATGTTTAATGTGGTATTGCAATCATGTCATACAAGTATATATATATTGTTCTTCTGTACATAGAGCATAGATGTTCTGCAGATAGAGCATATCACAACACACACGGACCGCACTAGGTAACCCGTCAGCGATGAATTCATCAATCCTAAACAGTTCATCCGAGTGAACCGTATGCTATACATCACACACGCCTTCGTCTGGCAGCCTGTTTCTTTTGTTCACCCTCATCGCAAACAGTTAATTGCACTAAACTGTATGCCCTAAATCGCAGATGCAACAAAAATCTAAAACATGTTTGATGGATCACGTCGGGGGGGCCATATGCATGCGGTTCGCGGCACGTTTTGCCATGCAATGTAGTTACATGCGGCACAATGGAGTTACGTGCTGTGAATTAGAACTGCCATTAGGACGTGACGTCCGGCCTCCCCTTTAATTCCCGCGGCCATTATAACCTTAGCCTCTTCAACCTTTCGACACGCCCCACAACACAACAAGCACACCCACGACGACACATAGAGAGGGGATGTCTAGCGGCGCTCCAATGTAGTTCGGCGAGCATAAAGTGGAGACCCACGCGAGGGAGACGGATCTCTCTGTGGTGTACATCATCGGCCTGGCCGTGGTGGACGACTACATCAACACCGTTGAGCAGTTGCTTGCTAAAGACAAGTACAAGGTGGTCGGCATTGACCTCCAATACACTGCTGGTAGTCCCGGCATAGATCACAAGGTTGCCGTCACCCAGTTGTGCATGCACCATCATGTCCTCATCTACCACTACTGCATGGCCAGAGAGCCTTGCGACCGTTTCAACAGGTTTTTCAATAGCACCAACTACAAGTTCGCCACGGTGGAAACCACCGACGATGTAAAAGCGCTGAGTGTTACGGGATTGGCCTGCCAGAACCTTGTCGAAATCTGTGACCACTACAGGGTCTGGGACAGCACAAAGAAGGACTCCATGGTCGAACTCGCCTCGGCCATCATCGACCCCTACTACGAAAAGATGAAGCAGGATGCCCAGAGAACAAGTGTCGTATCCTGGCATAGGGCCTGGATGCGGCTATTGGATGAACCTCACCTCAGGTTCACGGCCAAGAGCGTGTACACATGCTACGAGATGCACAGGCGGATCGTTGACAGGAGGAAGTGCCTCGTTACCCAAATCGACGAGTCCGGATCGAGCCACAAGCAGAGCAAGTGTCACAAGAAGTAGATGATGATCAGATGATCGTTTATGCTAGTTAATATGCATGTAATATATATATATATATATATATATATATATATATATATATATAGTTTACTTTATTGGTGTGTGGAAGGTGTCATGTGTGTAGTAGCCACCTATGAAATTATGCATGTAATAGTTTACTTTGGTGTGTGCAAATGCCATGGTTGTATGAGCCACCAATGTAATTGGATGTTTAATGGTTATGCAACCATGTCCTTATAAGTGTGTGTGTCTATATATATATATATGTTGTTGTTCTGTATGCAACCACATCGCACAACACACACGTCCTATTAGCAGCAATCGTCTGTGTTATTATTGGTCTTCGCACACATTTCTGATTACAGACCTTTTTGTCGCCTATCACACACATCGTGTTATATTGAACCATTTATGTTCTCTTGTCTCAACACAAACAGTTCATCCGCGTGAACCGCATGCCATATATCGCACACACCTTGATTTGGCTGACCTTTTATTTGTGTTGCCTAATCACAAACAGTTCATCCTAGTGAACCGTATGCTGTTTATCGCACACACCTTCATCTGGCTGCCCGTTTCTTTTGTTGCACCTCATCGCAAACGGTTAATTGCACTGAACCGTATTCCCTACATCACACACAGAACTAAAACCTGAACCGTGTTTGATGCATCCGTCATCACAAACGTTTTGCACCTTTTTTGACGGGTTTTTTACACCACGGTTTGCGATTAATGCATCACACACAGTTTCGTCAAAGGGTCTCTGATCGTAGTGTCGCGTTAGCAGCATCCTGCAGTAGTGCTTGTTATAAGTAGTCATGTGAATTTGGTATTTGTTCGATATTTTGATGAGATGTATGTTGTCTCTCCTCTAGTGGTGTTATGTGAACGTTGACTACATGACACTTTTTTTGACTACATGACACTTCACCATGATTTGGGCCTAGGGGAAGGCATTGGGAAGTAATAAGTAGATGATGGGTTGCTAGAGTGACAGAAGCTTAAACCCTAGTTTATGTGTTGCTTCCTAAGGAGCTGATTTGGATCCATATGTTTCATGCTATGGTTAGGTTTACCTTAATTCTTCTTTCGTAGTTGCGGATGCTTGCAAGAGGGGTTAATCATAAGTGGGAGGCTTGTCCAAGTAAGGACAACACCAAGCACCGGTCCACCCACATATCAAATTATCAAAGTAATGAACGTGAATCATATGAGCATGATGAAAACTATCTTAACGATAATTCCCATGTGTCCTCGGGAGCGCTTTGCTTTATATAAGAGTTTGTCCAGGATTGTCCTTTGCTACAAAAAGGATTGGGCCACCTTGCTGCACCTTAGTTATTTTTGTTACTTGTTACCCGTTGCGAATTACCTTATCACGAAACTATCTGTTACCGATAATTTCAGTGCTTGTAGAGAATGCCTTACTGAAAACCGCTTGTCATTTCCTTCTGCTCCTCATTGGGTTTGGCACTCTTACTTATTGGAAGGACTATGATAGACCCCCCATACTTGTGGGTCATCACTTCCTTATATGTCTTTTTAATACAACGGACATAGTTGGAATCCGACGGAGGCGGTGGTGGTCACTTTAAGGAATCGATAGTCCGCTTCACTTTCACCAGATCTATTGTTTCCTTCGGAGGTGGAGGTTTTCGTGCAAAAAAGTCCCTCACTTGGGCATGACTGATGTCCTCGTTTTCCTTGTCGGTCCTCTCATATGGTAACTTTTCCGGAGCCTTGAGAGATGGAAAGTATTTGAATTGCTTCCTGCCTCTGCTTGTAATGCCAGCCGCCGAAGCAGCGGCATCTCTCTTCCGCCGTTGCTAACGCGGCAGAGTTTACTGACACACCAGAGGAGGCGGAGTGCTCCGATGCACCAGAGGAGGCGGAGGAGGAGCCGGAGTGCCCTCACGCGCCGGAGGAGACAGAGTGCTCGTCGGAGGAGGCGAAGGAGGATCCGGAGTGCCGTCACGCACCGGAGGAGGCGGAGGAGGAGGCGGAGTGCCCTGATCACTCGTCGGAGGAGGAGGCGGAGTGACCTGACTCGCCGGAGGAGGAGGCGTCCAGTTTAGAAGCTTGATGTACTCCTTCCTCCATAGACAGGTACTCCATAAAGCAACTCCCAGATGATTCTCCCCTTCACCTGTAGGGTGGTCAATCTCCAGCTCCTGAAATCCCTCCATTATTTCATTTGGAGTTATAGATTATTTTCTATGATTTTTCAAAGTTTGCAATATTTTTTGAAATTTATAAATCATTTCTGATTTATCTAAAATCCCAGGGTTGACCCAGGTCAAACTTGACCAGTGGGATCCACTAGTCAGTGACCCGGAGCTAATCCCACGTCAGCCCTCGCTAGAGCTTGGCCGGCGGCGACCAAAACAGCATCTACGGGAGGCGGTTGCGTGCGCGGAGACCACCTAGAGCCCGCGCATGTGCGGATCCATGGGAGCAGGCGGATGGGCGAGAAGTGGCTAGAGCTCACCGGAACTGAGCTCGCGACGGCCGCCGGAGCTCGGGCAAGCTCAGGATCGGAGCTACGGTGGTCGTGGCGGTGTGTGCAGGGAACCTACAACATCTACGGGGGCATACGAACTCAATGGTCACGCGCATGGGGCGTGTACATCACCAGAGCTACATCAGCAACGAGCTCAGGCGGCGGCGCGTTTTGGTCTCCGGTGAATCAGTGGCTACAACGAGCAATCGAGCATGGGAGTGAGGGGGGAAGAGATAGGGGCTCACAAATATTACGTTGAGATGCTCAGCCGGCTAGGGGAAGGGCCAGAGCAAGCTTGAACAGCGGCGAATCGGTGATGGGGATCGCGGGCACTTCAAAGTGCAAATATCCCTAGGTGGTTTTGGTAATTCCTAACAACATATAGCTCATTGAGCTAACATCAGTCCAAGATGAACATTTCAGGAAAAGCTCAATGAATGGCATGGCATGGGTGAGGAAAGTGGATCCCTCAAAGTACTAAGGATAAAAGGATTGGCCTCAAGACTCTACATTTTACATTTTAGTGATCCAAGATCACATTGAGTCTATAGGAAAAGCCAATACTATCAAGGAGGGATGAGGTGTTGTTTAATGAGTTTCTTGATCCATAGTGCTTAGTGATATGCTCCAAAAACCCTCAACTACTTTCTCATATCCTCATATGACCTAAACCAAAAGTCAAACTCGACCCCACCGATTCTTTCTATCCAGCGCCACCGAGTTCAGATGTCATAGCCACTGCCACAAACCCTAGGCAAATCGGTCTCAACGATAGGGATCTCGGTCTCACCGAGATGGGATTGTAATCTCTCTGTTTCCCTTCGTAACGTTTCGGTACCACCGAGATGAGCGATCGGTCCCACCGAGATTGCAATGTAAACTCTCTGTTTCCCTTTCATAACATTTCGGTACAACCGAAATGAGCGAACCGGTCCCACCGAGTTTACCTGACCAACTCTCTGGTTAGCTTATTACCAAAATCGGTCTCACCGAGATTACGTTATGACCTAACGCTAACCATATCGGTCCTACCGAGTTGTATGTCGGTCCCACCGAAAATCCTAACGGTCACTAGGTTTACTAAATTGGTCTGACCGAGTTTGTTGATTCGGTCCCACCGAGATTGGTAAATTGTGTGTAACAGTTAGATTTTGTGTGGAGGCTATATATACCCCTCCACCTCCTCTTCATTCGTGGAGAGAGCCATCAGAACAAGCCTACACTTCCAACTTGCTGTTTCTGAGATCGAACCACCTACTCATATGTTGAGGCCAAGATATTCCATTCCTACCATATGAATCTTGATCTCTAGCCTTTCCCAAGTTGCTTTCCACTCAAATCTTCTTTCCACCAAATCCAAATCCTGTGAGAGAGAGTTGAGTGTTGGGGAGACTATCATTTGAAGCACAAGAGCAAGGAGCTCATCATCAACACACCATTTGTTACTTCTTGGAGAGTGGTGTCTCCTAGATTGGCTAGGTGTCACTTGGGAGCCTCCGAGAAGATTGTGGAGTTGAACCAAGGAGTTTGTAAGGGCAAGGAGATCGCCTACTTCGTGAAGATCTACCGCTAATGAGGCAAGTCCTTCGTGGGCGATGGCCATGGTGGGATAGACAGGGTTGCTTCTTCGTGGACCCTTCGTGGGTGGATCCCTCCGTGGACTCGCGCAACCATTACCCTTCGTGGGTTGAAGTCTCCATCAACGTGGATGTACAATAGCACCACCTATCAGAACCACGGCTCAAAAATCACCGTGTCTCCAAATTGCGTTTAATTCTCCAAACCCTTCCCTTTACATTCTTGCAAGTTGCATGCTTTACTTTCCGCTGCTCATATACTCTCATGCTTGCTTGAATTGTGTGAAGATTGCTTGACTTGTGCTAAGATAGCTAAAATCTGCCAAAGACTAAAATTGGGAAAAGGTTAAGTTTTTAATTGGTCAAGTAGTCTAATCACCCCCCTCTAGACATACTTCCGTTCCTACAAGTGGTATCAGAGCTTTGGTCTCCATTTGCTTTGATTTCCATAGCTTTTGGTGGTCATAGCCTTGGTTTCACAACCTAGGAGATTATGGCGTCTAGCGAGGGAAACTATCACCGTAGAGGTCCTTACTTTGATGGTACTAATTTTGCTAGTTGGAAGCATAAGATGAAAATGCATATTCTCGGACATAACCCCGCCGTTTGGGCTATTGTGTGTATTGGCTTGCAAGATGAATTCTTTGATGGGAGGGAACCAAACTGTGAAGCTAGCACGGAAGAGTTGAAGATGCTGCAATACAACGCTCAAGCTTGTGATATCTCTTCAACGGATTGTGCCCCGAAGAATTCAACAAAATCAACCGTCTCGAGAATGCAAAGGATATTTGGGATACTTTGATTGTTATGCATGAATGTACCGACTCCGTCAAGGAATCCAAGTTGGATGTGCTCCAAAGTCAACTTGACAAGTTCAAAATGAAGGATGGTGAAGGTGTCGCTGAAATGTACTCTAGGCTTGCTCTTATCACAAATGAGATTGCGGGCTTAGGAAGTGAAGAGATGACCGACAAATTCATCATCAAGAAGATCCTAAGAGAATTGGATGGAAAATATGATACCGTGTGCAAATTGATCCAAATGATGCCAAATTACAAGAATCTCAAGCCAACGGAGGTAATTGGAAGAATTGTTGCTCATGAGATGTCACTCAAGGATAAGGAGGAACTTCACAACAAGTCAAGTGGTGCTTACAAAGCCTCATGTGAAGCCCCTACATGATCAAGTGAGAAACAAACCTTCAATGAAGAATTGAGCTTAATGGTGAAGAACTTCAACAAATTCTACAAGAGTAGAAGCAAGGAGAGAAGCTCCAAGTCAAGGTCCTACAATGACAAAAGATCTTCCAGTCGAGAGCGCAATTGCTACAATTGTGGGAGACCCGGACACTATTCCAATGAGTGTACGACACCCTACAAAAGAAGAGAAGAATCACCCAAGAGGATAAGTAGAAGAGAAGAATCACCGCCAAGAGAGAGAAGGAGTAGAGATGATCGTTATGAACGAAGAACATCCCGGAGAAGCAAGGATTCGGAAAGGAAGGACAAGTCATCAAAGAGCTACACAAAACGAATACATCAAGCTGATGTTGGTGAATGGGTATCCGGTTCCGACTCTGAACATCACACCAGAGAAGCTATCACTCCGACTCCGAACATACTCAAGATGAAGGTGTTGCCGGTCTAGCACTTGTGTAAACCAACTCCTACGACATATTTGATTCACCAAATGAAGTACTTGGAAGATGCTTCATGGCTAAAGGCCCTAAGGTAACACACCCCGAGTATGTTGATTTCAATAGTGATGAAGATGACTTGTTAGGTGATGACGATTTACTTATTGACAACTCTAATGATGAATACCATGATGAAACGTCAATTAATCATGCTAATCAAGATAAAACAAATGATGATGATAAGGAGAAAATTGAGCTCCTAACTAAAGAGCTAAACACTCTTAAGTTAGCTCATGAAACTATCTTAGGGGATCATCGAGAACATTTGAGGACTCATGAGAAGTTACTCTTTGAAAAGCTTAATCTTGAGCAAGAGCATGAGTTCTTAAAGGCAATCAATGATGATCTTCACAAGAAAAGTTCTTCTTACATTGCCAAGCGTTTACTCTTATCTACTTACATGCCTCAAGTCAAGTCTAGTAACAAAAACAAGAAGGATTCTTCCTCTAGTAGTAACAATCATCATGTTAAACCCAATATTGTTGCTTCTAGTAGTTCTCTTGATTCCACTAATGATTCTCTTAGCCAAGTTACACTTGAGCAAGAAAATAGCTTATTGAAGGGAATTATAGAGAAAGGTGTTTACAAGAGCCTTGCCGGGAGTAAGCAATTCGAGGAAATTGTACACAAGCAAGGAAGGCACTGGAAGAACCAAGGTGTTGGTTTTGAACGAAAGTTCAATGTCAATGGAGTTGAGTTGGAAGAAGATCAATACCCCAAGACAAAGTTCGTTCCTCAACAAGAGAAGTATGATCCTACTTCCTTCAAGGGGACACAAGCTCAAGATGATCTTCCACCACAAGACCACAAGCAAAAAGGCAAGGACAAGCTACAAGAGGAGATTGATGCATTTCAAGAAGCTCCTAAAGCCTTGGTCAAGTGGGTTCCCAGGACTACGTCAATTTATACTTCATCAAGCATGACTACAACTCCAAGGATTCCCATCAAGATGATGTGGATCCCGAAGAAGAAGAACTAGAGAGTTCTTGAGGGTGACTCCGCCAACATACTTCACGCATATCTTTTTGGCAACAAGAAGTGCAATCAACTTCCACATCTTGCACTAGTTCAAGGAGTCACAAACCCTCATGTTGGTAAGACAAGGGACAAGGTAACCTAATGCTTTCATGGACATCATCTTGTGTGTGCATCACTCTATGTCTGTGGATATACTTGTTTGTTCCTTGTGGGACTAACCCGTGTAGGTATTGAAAGTGCAACTCACTCCAAAGGATTGATCCAAATAATCTTCATCAACATTGAGCATCCACATCTTCAACACCTACATGAAGTCATCATCGACAAAACCCAAGGTTAGTTGATCCCTATAAGGGGGGATCTCACATCTAGGGGGATCTTAACTCTAAGAATTGAGTCAAAGCAACTCTAATGGTATGAACACATCAATGCATTATGTAAAAGTGGTAACCACACTTGAGCTTAAACGATGAGTATGACCTATGATCAAATGTTCTCATTTGACTCCTAAGTCAATATACTCATATATAGATGACCTAGTCATCGCCAATTGTTTGATAGATGCTAGAATTGGTTGTGCATGCTTTGCCACATATTTCATTTGTCATTTTATTGTGTGAGCATGTTGGTTGCATATTTAACTCATTCGAGGACATCCACTTGTTGCTTTGATTGATTGGCTTCTTTTTCTTTTGCCAAGTGGATGAACAAGAATGCCTAAGAACCTTCTCTAGCTATCTATGATTTTCTTGTCTCAAACTCTATTCATGCTACATCACAAAATTTGATCAAGTCAGATTCGAACCACTCTATGTGAGGAGCACTCGGAGTCCCCGATTCGTCATAGACTTAAACTTCCAAAACTTCTTTGTGCGTTTCGGTCTGATCGATTCTTCCATTTTGGTCATACCAAGATCACTAAGTCGATCTTGGGTTTTCATCTCGGTGCAACCGATTTGAACATTTCAGTCACACCGAGTTGCTGTAACTGTCAACAGTTATGCATCTCGGTGCCACCGAGTTGTTCCACTCGGTCACACCGACAGGGTCGGGCTATATATACTCACGGGCAAAAATTTGGATACTTTCTCCAAACCCCTTCACCCGCACATAGCTCACTCTGCCTCCAGGGTGTCCGGATCGTCCTCCTCGCTGCCAGCCGCCTCCAGTCGCTGGTGTCCGCCGCCGTCAACGGAATTCAACCCCGCCGTTGCCGCCGTAGCGAGTTTATCACCAAGCTAGGGTATGGACTCGATCACAGTGCTATCCTCGTCCGATTCCTAGCACATTGTGTTCATCATGATTCTTGCCACGATTGAAACGATTCTATCCAGTCAAAACAATCCATAGATTAGAAGTGAATTGGAAATTTAGGGTTAGGTTTCCGCCGAAACCATCTCGGACCCACCAAGTTGAAGAACTCGGTTCCACCGATTCGGCTAAGGCCATTGCACAAGTGATTCTCGGTCTGACCGAGAACTGCAAATCGGTGTGACCGAGTTCAGGACTCTGTGAAACCCTAGCAGTCTCGGTGCCACCAAACTGTGACTCGGTTTGACCGAGTTCACTAGTTTAGGTTCCAAAAGCTGCTTCGGTATCACTGAGTTTGCAAATCGGTTGATCTGAAATGCTTTCTGTGGAAAACTAAAACTAAGTTTTTGAATCATTCTTTTGCAAAAACCTCTGTATTTTGTGATGCTCATCTATTCTATCTCATCTATATCTATTCACAGGGTCAACAGTAAATGTTTGCAGCATGTCTGACCAAAGTGACAGCCAGAACAGGGAAGAGGAGCAGGTTCATATGAGTGAGGGCACTAGTCCCTCTAGTTCCTTAGATGATGGCAGCAGGAGCACCCCAAGCAACTTGCACAAAGCTGCCACCAGGGCCAGAAAGAAGAGAACCTCAGACTCTAAGGATGAAGACTATGTGGCAGAAGAGGATGAGGCCATCTCTAGGAAAGTGCTCAAGAAGGAATATGGCATAGCTGCAGCCACCAAGCCAGGACTAAACAGGAAGGTCCCTATCAAGAGGACACCTCTGCTGAAAGTCAGAGCATCAACTCAAGAACCTGAGAAATCTAATCCCAAAGAGGCTGCTGCGGAAGGGAAGAAGAGGAAGGAAAGGGTCAAGAAGACCATGGCCAAAGTTGTTGGACAACCTTCCGTGATGGAAGAAGAAGAAGAAGAGGCTGCTGCTCCAGCACCCAAGACTCAAAAGCTTATGGGTGATGCTATTAGGCCAGGGGCTGCATCATCAAAGCCCAAAGAAGCACCCAAAGCTGCCTCCAAGCCCAAGACTGCACCTAAGAGGAATACCAGGAACATACCAGTTGCTGAGAAGAACAAGGCCCCAGTGCCTGAAGTTGCTGAAGAAGAAGAAGATGAAGGACAAGTTTTGAGAAAGCTGAAACCTAAGATTTCAGACCATAATGATGCTCATCCAGTGGCTGAGATCATGAAGCTGAGGAAGGATGCAGGACTCAGACAGTGGAGGTTGTCTGATCCTTATGCAATCAGGAGAAGGACTACTGTTGACTACAGGTTCCACACTAAGGAACAACAGGATTTCTATGAGACTGTGCTACTGGACAAGAAACCTATAGTTTGTGACATGAGGTGGGTGGACTGGAAATACATGAAGGAGAATGAGGAACACTACCCAGGAGTGTTTGACAGCTTTAAGGGTTGTGGAGTTGATGACTTTGTTGGGCAAAAGTTCACAAAGTGGAATGATGAGCTCATAATGCAATTCTACTCCACAGCACACGTCTATCCAGATGGCAGGATAGTTTGGATGTCTGAAGGTACAAGGTACCAGTCCACTATTGAAGAATGGGCAAATCTGATCAATGCACCAGAGGAGAAAGAAGATGACTTGGATGTCTATCCCAAGAAGAAGATGGATCACAATTCAATGTCACACATATACAAGAAGATCCTAGATTCAGCTCTTGAAACTCATAAGTTTGGATCTGTACATTATCTTCTGACAGGACTACCAACCATCAACTGGATCCTCAGGCACACACTCTTGCCCAAGTCAGGTGACCACAACATGATCAGAGGCCATGCAATAAACTTGCTACACTTATTTGATGTGCCACAGAAGTTCAAGGTCATGAGCCTCATAGTTGAGACTATCAAGAGGACATCAGCTGACCAGAAGAGAAGCTGTGGGTATGCCCCATAGATCCAGGAGCTGATCAGCTCCAAGATGGGCACATGCACATACTTGTTGGACAAGGAACACTTTGCTATATACCCAGATTTTGAGGACAACCAAGTGGTGATGGATGAGAATGAACCATCCTCAGTGCAAGCACAAGCTAAGAAGGAGAAGGCAAGGACAGAGAAGGCTACCAAGATGCCAACAATGGAAGAGGCATCTCAGTACTTTTTGAAGAGCAAGCAGGACCATCTAGGCTACTTGATTGCATCCACTCCGCGGATTGAGAAGGGGCTGGCCACCTTGACTCAAAACCAGGAGAGTCGGGAGAGGATCATGGAGCTGAAGTTCTATGACTTGGATGTGAAGGTAACTGAGATCCAGTCTGTTGTGGAGCAACTCCAAGATGATATGCAAGAGAGGAAGGGAAAGACAACCAATGATGCATTTGCCAGAGTGCCTAGAGCTCAGAGATTAGTTGCAGTGCTAGTGACAGACACCAGAGCCACTTCATCTGCACCAGCTACAACTCCTACAGCTCCAGTGCAACCAGCTCCAGCACCTACTCCTCTAGCTCCATCCACATCAACTGAAGTCTTCGTCCAAGGAGCCATCTCTACACCACCACCTGAAGATCAAGCCTGAGAGTCGATCTAGTACTATGCATTTTCTATGATCTTTTTGGTAACTTGTTGCCAAAGGGGGAGAAAAATGTATAGATCATAGGCTTCGAGAGAGAGTGTTGCTTTTTGTTCTCTCTTTCTTTGGTGGTTGAACTTTATTTGCTTTTGCTTGCTTGAGATACTACTTTATTGCCTGTGTGATACAATGATGATCATGTGTTTGATCATATGCTACATTTATGCTTGTTGGATGACATTATCCCATTTATCTTTATATGATCATTCACTTTGCTTGGTGATGAGTGCATGTATTCAATCTTTATTATTTTGATCGCTCCACCAAGATGTATGTGACATGGAAGAGTAACCCATGAGCCTAACTCCTTGTGCATTTGCAGTCCAAAGCAAATCTTAATCTATGCACAAATTTAGAGGGAGCTCTTGCTTTTCACATACTTCTCAAAGCGACGATGTTTTTCAATCTTATTATCATTTGTCGAAGCTTTGATCTATATGTTGTCATCAATTACCAAAAAGGGGGAGATTGAAAGTGCAACTATCCCTAGGTGGTTTTGGTAATTCCTAACAACATATAGCTCATTGAGCTAACATCATTCCAAGATGAACATTTCAGGAAAGCTCAATGAATGGCATGGCATGGATGAGGAAAGTGGATCCCTCAAAATACTAAGGATAAAAGGATTGGCTCAATCTCAAAAGCTCAAGACTCTACATTTTACATTTTAGTGATCCAAGATCACATTGAGTCTATAGGAAAAGCCAATACTATCAAGGAGGGATGAGGTGTTGTTTAATGAGTTTCTTGCTCCATAGTGCTTAGTGATATGCTCCAAAAACCCTCAACTACTTTCTCGTATCCTCATATGACCTAAACCAAAAGTCAAACTCGGCCCCACCGATTCTTTCTATCCGGTGCCACCGAGTTCACATGTCATAGCCACTGCCACAAACCCTAGGCAAATCAGTCTCACCGATAGGGATCTCGGTCTCACCGAGATGGGATTGTAATCTCTCCATTTCCCTTCGTAACCTTTTGGTACCACCGAGATGAGCGATCGGTCCCACCGAGATTGCAATGTAAACTCTCTGTTTCCCTTTCGTAACATTTCGGTACAACCGAAATGAGTGAACCGGTCCCACCGAGTTTACCTTACCAACTCTCTGGTTAGCTTATTACCAAAATCAGTCTCACCGAGATTACGTTATGCCCTAACCCTAACCATATCGGTCCTACCGAGTTGCATGTCGGTCCCACCAAAAATTCTAACAGTCACTAGGTTTACTAAATCGGTCTGACCAAGTTTGTTGATTCGATCCCATCGAGATTGGTAAATTGTGTGTAATGGTTAGATTTTGTGTGGAGGCTATATATACCCCTCCACCTCCTCTTCATTCATGGAGAGAGCCTTCAGAACAAGCCTACACTTCCAACTTGTTGTTTCTGAGAGAGAACCACCTACTCATGTGTTGAGGCCAAGATATTCCATTCCTACTGTTGGGGATATACCCCGCGGTGTAACCCGTCCGAAAGTATAACCCGGCCGGACTTGGCGACTCACTAATGACCCGCCCTGACTGGACGACACACTATGTGACCCGCCCGATCCTGGCGACTTATGGGTGACCTGGCAAGCGGATCAGAGGAGCGACAAGACCCGGGGGCCCAGGAGGCTTAAGGCCCAGAAGGCTGGCTTACGTTATGATAGGCCGGCTTAAGAGGAAAGGCGTGACGAAT
Organism: Triticum aestivum; assembly: GCF_018294505.1. Lineage (NCBI taxonomy): Eukaryota > Viridiplantae > Streptophyta > Magnoliopsida > Poales > Poaceae > Triticum > Triticum aestivum. The sequence continues at coordinate 363,650,735 of NC_057795.1, forward strand.
ATCTCCCTTACAAGGAATCAAGACCCGGACTTGTATCCGGCTTGTAGTACAAGATAGGCTAGTCCTAATCCTATTTGGACTCCACATATAACCCGCCCCTCTAACTTATATAAGGAGGGGCAGGGCTCCCCAAAGGGGGACAGGGCAACAAGAACAATCTCTAGGGCTAGACACAAAGGGGGAGCCGGCTTATGGCGACTCCTCTCATGAGCATAATGAGACCTAGCCACAAACAACATGTAGGGTTATTACCGGATGATGTTTCCCGGGGCCCGAACCTGTCCAAATCCTTGTCTTGCGTGTTGCGTCTCTCGTCCCAATCAACCCCTCTCAAGCTACCACACAGATGCGTTGGCCTCGCGACTAACTCCTGACACTAAGGACATCTGACGTGTTAATTCCATGACAGTTGGCGCCCACCATGGGGCTCGCGCACGGTGGTGTTGAGTTCCTGAAGGGCGCTATCCCAGGGATCGAGAAGCTCCGCCCAGCTTATTGAAGAAGTTCCGGTCGACTTATCAGAGAGTTCCAGCTGGCTCACCGAAAAAGTTCCGACTGCCTTGACGAAAGGTTCCGTCTAAATCACCGAAAAAGTTCCGACCGCCTCGACGAAAGGTTTCTTCTGAATCGGCGAAAAGTTTCGACCGCCTCGACGAAAGGTTCCATCTGAATCGGCGAAAGGTTTCGACCGCCTCAACGAAAGGTTCCGTCTGAATCACCAAAGAGTTCCGATCGCCTCGACGAAAAGTTTGGCCCGAATCGCCGAAGGGTTCCAGCCGAATCGCCAAAAGGTTTCGTCCGAGTCATCAAAGAGTTCCGACTTAGGCTACAGAAAAGTTCCGGATTATCAAAAAGTTCCGGCCGGATTATCAAGACGTTCCGGTTCAAAAGTTCCGGATTATCAAAAGTTCCGGCCGGATTATCAAGAGGTTCCGGTTCAAAAGTTTCGGATTATCAAAAGTTTCGGCCAGATTATCAAGAGGTTCCGGTTTAAAAGTTCCGGATTATCAATAGTTTCGGCCGGATTATCAAGAGGTTCCGGTAAAAAAGTTCCGGGTTATCAAAGGTTCCGGCCGGATTATCAAGAGGTTCTGGTTCCAAAAATTAAGGCTCAAAAAGTGTCGGCCGGGTTATGTGGAGAGCTCAGGCACTAGAAGACACAGAACCAATTAACTCTTTTGTCAAAAAACAAAAGCACCACTATGCATTATCCGGCGCCAGCATCCGGCAAAAAATACCAGGTGATGTCCATCCAGTTTACTTTTATCAATATTTATTAATTTTTTGAAAACAACTACTCTGCCTATAATGTTGTTATATACAGCCATCGCCCCTGCGGTCCGGTTTACGTCAACGCACCGACCGGCTCGCCCGTCAGCACCACCTTACAACACCACAGACGACTCGCCCGTCCGCCCTCGCGGCCGATTCACGCGTCCTCACCGGCTTACAACGTGGATGACAGCTTGCTCATCCGCACCGGCTTACAAACGCCATGGCCGGTTTATCGGTTTGTTCCCGCGGCCGATTCACCAGTGAGGGATTTCGGTTTCACCTAGGGATCATCAATTTCAGGGCGGATTATTTTCGGCCTAAACAAATCAGGTGATATCCATCCAAGTTTGTTTTATTATCACATGTTGTTTTTGTCAAAAAACAAGTTTATCTTTGCCTTGGTCTGCAATATTGTTTATGCAGAGCAATTATTTATGACAAAAAGTGATATTATACCGCGGAGGTGGAGACACACCAACATCTTTTGGCACAGGTGGTCGTCGTTACTCAACGGACTCCCGCACCGGCTTACAACGCCGTGGCCGTCTCTCGCGACCGCGCCGGCTTACAACACCGTGGCCGTCTCTCACGACCGCGCTGGCTTACAATGCCATGGCCTTCTCTTATGACCACGCCGGCTTACAACAAGGAGGACAACTTACCCGCCCGCACCGGTTTACAACACCACGGTTGATTCATCTGTCTGAGCCGCCTTTGATGTTGCGGTCGTTTTTATGGTCCGTCTCTTGTGGCTTGGTCTACATCAACACACCGGGCCGCATTTTTCTGGATGAACTGTTTATTGAGTATGAGCAAGTCACTACTTGGGAAGCCCGGTTTCTCTTCCAACAAATTGAAGGCAAATTATCATATATTATCAACCGCCGTCTGCACTGGATGGCTCAATGGATTGGTGCACAAGTCGCCGGCACTACGGTTTGGTTAACTTCAAACAACAGTTGGAAGGAACCATTGGCCAAGTTGCTGACACGGCTCATACGGGATCATTTATAACCCGCCGCAGTCACCTCAACCTTCTGTGGATAAATCACTAGCCTAACATATCAGGTGAAATCCATCCAATATATTTTATATTATATATTATTTTCTTCAAAAGAGTAATTACTTTGGTTTGCAAGTTGTCCCATGCAAGATTCAAACCGGTCTATATCATGGTTAATTATGGAGAATCTCAAGCCAACTCCTCAAGTCGTCTTGAGACTCGGGGGCTACAATGATATGACTCGGCAAAATTAGCCGGTTTCAATAAATTCAAGATCATTGAAGGGAAAATAACCTGGCCCCGGAGATTACTGCTAGATCGATGAAAATTTAAATGCCGTTAGAAGATTTCCGGCTCAAAATAAGGACTCTGGTTTAAAATCCGGCTCAAGAGACATCTTTCTCCCACAAAGCACTGAAGCTCTCAAATCAGGTTCAAAATCCGGCTCAAGGTAAATTTGTCCCTCACAAATTTTTGAAGCTTTCAAATCCTGTTTAACTTCCGGTTCAAAAAGAATTAATCTCTCACAAGTTCGAGTTCTCAGAAATATTAAAGGGTGCTAAAAAGAACTTGCTGCCATGATGCGCGGTTCAAACATGGGTATCCTGCCTTACGGCTTATCTTATTATGATCACTTGGGGGCTTCCTACTCATCGGGCATAGCCATCAGTACCCTCTTGATCGGCGCAATGCCAAAATTTATACGGTCACTTGGGGGCTTCCTGTTCAAACATAGGTCGTATTCGAACCAAAGAGAACATAGCTGTCGATACCCTTTTGATTAGAAAACTGCTGAACCTACTTGGGGGCTTCTTCATCATATACGAATCATAGCTCAACCCCTTTGGGAATCGACGTGGATCGTATTTGAATCAACGTCGTTAAACAACTCTTAAAGGTCACTTGGGGGCTTCCTGTTCAAACATAGGTCGTATTCGAACCAAAGAGAACATAGCTGTCGATACCCACTTGATCGGCATCGCCAACACCACTGGGGGCTATATGATCGTATTCGAATATTAGCTTAACCCCTTCGGAACGGTTTACTGATCGTATTCGAATCAGAAGCCTCAAAATTTTTATCTATTTTTATACAATCACAAGTATTTGAGTTGTCACAAATATCTTATGTGCGGGCTTTTACAGAGTTGAGTTATCAACTTCACTGTCCGGGTCACATAAACCGACGGTATCATTCAAAGGATCATAGGGATCTTGTGATCTACTTGTGTGCAGGATAAGACTACATTTGGGTGGTTACCCGCCCTGGCTTTTGACGTTAAGTCGCCAGGGCGTATGTTGTTTAAACTCTGTGCAGGATTTGCAAAACTATGACTTATATAAATGCTTCAGTCCAAGCTCATCACTGAAATTGGTGTCTCAAAAGGGTTATCAATTATTGATTTTCTCAAGGGCTATAGGCCACCGGGTTACAAAAATTCCGGCTTACAATGAATGCGCATTAAGTCGTCATCGGCCAAGAGCCGCCAGGTATTTAAACTCTGGATTTACTTGTCAACCGATGAGGTATTTACATCTTTAATAGCCAAAACTGGCTGGATTTCATGATGATATTGAATGATTGAGGTTTTCATACCGTATTATATTATTCAAATCTTTAATAGCCAAAACATGGCTGGATTCTTACTATGGTTATCAATAGCCAATATTATGATGGAGGTCTTCAAAGTCGCTTCAGCGCAATGGCTATTATTTTATTAATGGATATGATTTATTCTATAATGGAAGGAATAGTCCCGAGTCGCTGCAGGCTTACAACCCGGCACTCGGGGGCTACATTATTCAAATTGAGGGTACATCAAATATGCAAGTCTCATGTCGCTGCAAGCATGCACCATGACACTTGGGGGCTAATGCAAAGTCATTTTTTCTCACCTCATTGAAGACCCGACTCATCACATCGTAATGAGCCGGCCCTTGGGGGCTACCAATTGCTCCTGTCAACAATTCAAAGTACACAAGTCTTAATCCATTATATTGAAAGGTCCACTACTCAATTGGTAGAGTACAAAGCTCTTAACCTTATGGACGTGGGTTCGAGCCCCATGGTGAGGGTTACATCATATGATATTATTTTCAATGAAGTATATATAAAGTCCCAACTCAGTATTATCTTACTAAGCTGGCCCTTGGGGGCTACACATTGCTGTTCAAGTTTACATGGTTATATCTATAAAGTCCCTGCTCATTATTGCATAATGACCCAACCCTTGGGGGCTACACTGGTTGAAGTTTTTATGAGCATAAGGCAATTTCAAGTCCCAGGTTGCTGCAAGCATGACAACCCGGCACTTGGGGGCTACAGGTAATATGGATATAAGGGAGAAATATCTTCCAATTTTCAGTTTTGAGCAAACCAGATTGACCCGGCGTCACCAATCATTATGACCCGGTGTCTGCAACAATCATAACCCGGCGTCATCAATAATCATGAACCGACATTGGTAACAATCATGAACCAGTGTTGGAAACAATCATGACCAGGAATTATCAGTTTTTATAGCCCGGTGATTTTGGAAATCATAGATCGGCAAGTTCTATATTTTCAAACCGGCTGAATATCAGATGAGTATTTCAAGACCAATATTTCTTAAGCCGGCGCTTTGTAAGCCGACTCAAATGGATTATTTGTTTACAATATTTCTTCTACAAGAAAATTGATTGTGAAGCTGGTCTATTGACCCGGATTTTTCTAGAAGAAGGAAATAACAAGGACTTAAGGACGTTCAGGGGCCGGTTTACAAGAATTCTTAACCCGGAGCACAACCTGTCAAATTTGTTCTTGTGTTTATTTTGTAGCATAAGTTTACCATGGATAAATCCAAGATAAACTTGGGGGCTAATGTCGGGGATATACCCTGCAGTGTAACCCGGCCGAAAGTAATAACCCGGCCGGACTTGGCGACTCACTAATGACCCGCCCTGACTGGACGACACACTAAGTGACCCGCCCGATCCTGGCGACTTATGGGTGACCTGGCAAGCGGATCAGATGAGCGACAAGACCCGGGGGCCCAGGAGGCTCAAGGCCCAGAAGGCCGGCTTATGTTATGATAGGCCGGCTTAAGAGGAAAGGCATGAGGAATATCTCCCTTACAAGGAATCAAGACCCGGACTTGTATCTGACTTGTAGTACAAGATAGGCTAGTCCTAATCCTATTTGGACTCCACATGTAACCCGCCCCTCTAACTTATATAAGGAGGGGCAGGGCTCCCCAAAGAGGGACATGGCAACAAGAACAATCTCTAGGGCTAGACACAAAGGGGGAGCCGGCTTACGGCGACTCCTCTCATGAGCATAATGAGACCTAGCCACAAACAACATGTAGGGTTATTACCGGATGATGTTTCCCGGGGCCCGAAGCTATCTAAATCCTTGTCTTGTGTGTTGCATCTCTCGTCCCGATCAACCCCTCTCAAGCTACCACATAGATGCGTTGGCCTCGCGACTAAGTCCTGACACTAAGGACATCTGACGTGTTAATTCCACGACACCTACCATATGAGTCTTGATCTCTAGCCTTCCCCAAGTTGCTTTCCACTCAAATCTTCTTTCCACCAAATCCAAATCCTGTGAGAGAGAGTTGAGTGTTGGTTAGACTATCATTTGAAGCACAAGAGCAAGGAGTTCATCATCAACACATCATTTGTTACTTCTTGGAGAGTGGTGTCTCCTAGATTTGCTAGGTGTCACTTGGGAGCCTCCGACAAGATTGTGTAGTTGAACCAAGGAGTTTGTAAGGGCAAGGAGATCGCCTACTTCGTGAAGATCTACTGCTAGTGAGGCAAGTCCTTCGTGGGCGACGGCCATGGTGGTATAGACAAGGTTGCTTCTTCGTGGACTCTTCGTGGGTGGAGCCCTCCGTGGACTCGCGCAACCGTTACCCTTCGTGGGTTGAAGTCTCCATCAACGTGGATGTACGATAGCACCACCTATCGGAACCACGGCTCAAAAATCACCGTGTCTCCAAATTGCGTTTGAATTCTCCAAAGCCTTCCCTTTACATTCTTGCAAGTTGCATGCTTTACTTTCAGCTGCTCATATACTCTTTGCATGCTTGCTTGAATTGTGTGAAGATTGCTTGACTTGTGCTAAGATAGCTAAAAATCCGCCAAAGACTAAAATTGGGAAAAGGTTAAGTTTTTAATTGGTCAAGTAGTCTAATCACCCCCCCTCTAGACATACTTCCGGTCCTACAGCACTCGAGGTCGGAGACGATGATGTTGGCGATGGCAGGGGCGCCGACTCAGGACCGGATGACGACAGCGACGGGGTGTAGGCGGTGGACGGCGTTGGGGCAGCCTGGCAGCGTCGATGTCGTCTGCATCGTCGGGGGCAACTGCGAGATGGAAGTGAAAAATTGCTAAGTGTTGGTTATATAACAAAGCCTTTGGTCCCGGTTTGCGTTACCAACCAGGACCAATGCTACCCTTTGGTCCCGGTTCGTGCCACCAACCGGGACCAAAGGTCTCTTTTCATCACAACCGGGACCGAAGGGTAGCATTGGTCCCAGTTGGTAAGACAAACCGGTACCAAAGGTAGGTATTGGCCTCGGTTGGTGCAATCAACATGGACTAAAGGTTGGTGCTACCCGGGGCCAAATGTTTAGTCCCACCTCGCTCGCTGAGAGAGCTCGAGAGTGGTTTATAAGCGCTGATGCGCCCACCCTCTCGAGCTCCTCTCAACTGCAGGCTTGCGGGCCTAATCTGACACTCCTATGCATGTGGGCCTACTAGGCCTGCTGCAGGCCTGAATCCTGGCCCAACGAGCTGGTTGGGTTTCTAGTCGTATTCAGGCCGTAGTGGCCCAATAGGCGGCATTTTTTATTTTTTTCTTCATTTTTTGTTTTTCTTTGATGCTTTATTTATTTAATTTTTTTACTTACTAAATACTTTCAGTTTTTCAGTGATTCTTTTTGCTTTTAGGTCACAAAATTATAAACTTTCTATTAGTGCCATTAGTTTTCAAATTTGAATAGTTTAAATTTGAATTCTTTTAAATTTGTGTGAATCACTAGTTTGTGAATAACTTTACTATAAAAATATATTTTTGAGTGATTCGTTTTCCTGCTGTTTAATATTACTGTGTTTTATCATTATATTCAATTTGGTAATTCTTAGGTTATTTTAAATGTCTGTTTTAATCAAAAATAGATTTTTTTATTTTAGGTTGCTATTAAAGTTTCTAACAAAAAAATCTTTATGAAAATTCTTTTGTTATTAATGTTTTGAACAAAAAATATTCTAATAATTTTAGTTGCATAAATTTTATAAAATTTTAGTTTCAAAAATACTAGATGTTTATAAAATCTTTTTAGTTGATTCCTTTTGCTATTAGAGTTTTATAAAAGCTTTTTAGTTGATTCTTTTTGCTATTAAAGAATATTATAGTTTTGCTTTTAGTTCATTCTGTTTGCTATTAGAGTTCCATAAAAGTTTTCTGGTTCATTCTTTTGCCCATTAGTTCATTCTTTGAGCTAAATGACCCTGAAATTGAAAAGCACTTCAAATGAACTCTGAAAAGGTTGAAAGTCAGCATGGTATCATCATTTCACCCACATAGCATGTTCTAAAAAGTTGAAAGGGTTACGGCAAAAACTGGATGCACTTCGTGTGCAAAATGGACAATCTCTTTCGAAGTATCAGGGTTTCGGACGAAAACTCATCTGTTACAAAGGGATTTCATTTTTTGAACTTATTTGAACTCCAGACTTTTTGTGTGTTCCAAATGCACCATTCAAAGCCACATCGTCAATTTTCAACCCTTTCTGACTTCATTTGGTATTTTCCATGCATTTACTAATTGTTTTTAGCTAAATGACCCTGAAATTGAAAAGCACTTCAAATGAACTCTGAAAAGGTTGAAAGTTGGCATGGTATCATCATTTCACCCACATAGCATGTTCTAAAAATTTGAAAGGATTACGGCAAAAACTGGATGCACTTCATGTGCAAAATGGACAATCTCTTTCGAAGTATCCGGGTTTCGAACAAAAGTTCTTCTGTTACAAAGGGATTTCATTTTTTTGAACTTATTTGAACTCCAGACTTCTTGTGTGTTCAAAATGCACCATTCAAAGCCACATCATCAATTTTCAACCCTTTCTGACTTCATTTGGTTTTTTTCATGCATTTACTGATTTTTTAGCTAAATGACCCTGAAATTGGAAAGCACTTCAAATGAACTCTGAAAAGGTTGAAAGTTGGCATGGTATAATCATTTCACCCACATAGTATGTTCTAGAAAGTTGACAGGGTTACGACAAAAACTGGATGCACTTCGTGTACAGAACAGACAATCTCTTTCGAAGTATCAGGAGTTCGGACGAAAACTCATCTGTTACAAAGGGATTTCATTTCTTAACATGTAACTGCAGTGATATTCTAGATCAAAGGCATCATCACAATAGTAGTGGAGAGGAAGTCTTCACTTTTTCTTCGCTTGTGTCCTTTGCTTATTGCGCCGTAACCATGGATAATCTTCATCATTTAACAAGGTGCTTGGGTCAGCCTTGACTTTGAAGGGAGGAATTTTATGAAACTTTTCATAATCTTCAGACATGTCTGTCTTGCCCTCCACTCCCACGAAGTCTCTTTTTCCTGAAAGAACTATGTGACACTTTGGCTCATCATATGTTGTATTCGCTTCCTTATCTTTTATTTTTCTCAGTTTGTTAGACATGACCTTCACATAGAAAACCTGCACCACATCATTGGCTAGGAGGAATGGTTCGTCTGTGTACCCAAGATTGTTCAGATCCACTGTTGTCATTCCGTACTATGGGTCCACCTCTACCCCGCCTCCTGACAGATTGACCCATTTGCACTGAAACAAAGGGACCTTAAAATCATGTCCATAGTCAAGTTCCCATATGTCCAATATGTAACCATAATATGTGTCGTTTCCTCTCTTGGTTGCTGCATCAAGGCGGACACCACTGTTTTGGTTGGTGCTCTTTTGATCTTGGGAGATCGCGTAAAATGTATTCTCATTTATCTCATACCCTTTGTAAGTCAATACAGTCGAAGATGGTCCCCTGGCCAATGAGTACATCTCATCAGAAACAGCATTGTCACCCATGAGACGTGTTTGCAACCAACTGCCGAAAGTACTGATGTGTTCACATGTAATCTAGTCGTCACACTGCTCCGGGTGTTTGGAGCGCAGAATATTCTTGTGTTCATTGACATATGGGGTCACCAAGGTAGAATTCTGTAGAACTGTGTAGTGTGCTTGAGACAAAGAATGCCCGTCCCTACATATTATTGAGTCTGGTCCTAGCGTGCCTTTTTCTAGTCAGTCTCCCCTCATACCGCGATTGAGGGAGACCAATCTTCTTAAGGTCAGGAATGAAGTCAACACAAAACCCAATGACCTCCTCTGTTTGATGGCCCGTGGAGATGCTTCCTTCTGGCCTAGCACGGTTACGAACATATTTCTTTAAGACTCTCATGAACCTCTCAAAGGGGAACATATTGTGTAGAAATACATGGCCTAGAATGGCAATCTCGTCGACTAGATGAACTAGGACGTGCGTCATGATATTGAAGAAGGATGGTGGAAACAACAGCTCAAAACTGACAAGACATTGCACCAGATCACTCCTTAACCTTGGTAGGATTTCTGGATCGGTCACCTTCTCAGAGATTGCATTGAGGAATGCACATAGCTTCACAATGGCTAATCGAACATTTTTCGGTAGAAGCCCCATCAATGCAACCGGAAGCAGTTGCATCATAATCACGTGGCAGTCATGAGACTTTAGGTTTTGAAACATTTTCTCTGCCATATTTATTATTCCCTTTATATTCTACGAGAAGCCAGATGGGACCTTCATACTGAGCAGGCATTGAAAGAAGATTTCCTTCTCTTCTTTGGTAAGAGCGTAGATGGCAGGACCTTCATAGTGCTTTGGAGGCATGCCGTATTTTTCGTGCACACATTGGTGGTCCTCCCGTGCCTCTGGTGTATCTTTTGTATTCCCATACACGCCCAAGAATCCTAGCAGGTTCACACAAAGATTCTTCGTCACGTGCATCACGTCGATTGTAGAGCGGACCTCTAGGTCTTTCTAGTAGGGTAGGTCCCAAAATATAGATTTCTTCTTCCACATGGGTGTGCGTCCCTCAGCGTCATTCGGAACAGATAGTCCACCGGGACCCTTTCCAAAGATTACTTGTAAATCATTGATCATAGCAAGTATGTGATCACCAATACGGATGGCGGGCTTCTTTCGGTGATCTGCCTCGCCTTTGAAATGCTTGCCTTTCTTTCGACATTGATGGTTGGTCGGAAGAAATCGATGATTCCCCAGGTACACATTCTTACTGGATTTGTTCAAATATATACTTTTGGTGTCATCTAAACAGTGTGTGCATGCGTGGTATCCCTTGTTTGTCTGTCCTAAAAGGTTACTGAGAGCAGGCGAGTCATTGATTGTTACAAACAGCAACGCATGTAGGTCAAATGCATGCTCATCGTGCTCATCCCACACACGTACACATTTTCCATTCCACAGTTGTAACAGTTCTTCAACTAATGGCCTTAGCCACACATCAATGTCATTGCCAAGTTGCTTAGGGGCTTGGATGAGCACTGACATCATAATGAATTTTTGCTTCATGCACAACCAACGAGGAAGGTTATATGTACATAGAGTCACGAGCCAGGTGCTACGATTGCTGCTTTGCTCCCTAGAAGGATTAATGCCATCCGCGCTTAAACCAAACCATACGTTCCTTGCGTCACCTGCAAAGTCCCCCAATTTCTCTCAATTTTTCTCCACTGCGACCCGTCAGCGGGTGCTCTCAACTTCCCGTCTTTCTTATGGTCCTATTTGTGCCATCACATCAACTTGGCATCCTCTTTGTTTCTAAACATACGTTTCAACCGTGGTATTATAGGAGCATACTACATCACCTTGGCAGGAACCCTCTTCCTGGGGCGCTCGCCGTCAACATCGCCAGGGTCATCTCGTCTGATCTTATACCGCAATGCAGCTCATACTAGGCATGCGTTCAAATCCTCGTACGCACCATGGTAGAGGATGTAGTCATTGGGGCATGCATGTATCTTTTGCACCTCCAATCCTAGAGGGCATATAACGTTCATTGCTCCGTACGTACTATCGGGCAATTCGTTATCCTTTGGAAGCTTCTTCTTCAATATTTTCAGTAGCTTCTCAAATCCGTTGTTAGATACACCAATGTCTGACTTCCATTGTAGTAATTCCAGTGTGGTACCGAGATTTGTGCTGCCATCTTTGCAATTGGGGTACAACCCTTTTTATGATCCTCTAACATGCGATCGAACTTCAACTTCTCCTTTTCACTTCCGCATTATCTCTTTGCATCAACAATGACCCGGTGAAGATCGTCATCGGGCACATCGTCTGGGGGCACATAGTTGTCATCCTCTTCTTCTTCGTTGTCTTCCATCATAACCCCTCTTTCTCCGTGCTTGGTCCAAACATTATAGTGTGGGATGAAACCCTTCTCAAGCAGGTGGATGTGAAGAGTTTTCGCGTTAGAGTAAGACTTCATATTCCCACAGATAGGGCATGGACAACACATAAAACTATTTTGCTTGTTTGCCTCAGCCACTTCGAGAAAATTATGCACGCCCTTAATGTATTAGGAGGTGCATCTGTCACCATACATCCATTGTCGGTTCTTCTGTGTGCATTATATATAATCAAGTGTGGCAAAAACCATTATAGAACATCATGAATAGAGAAGTGACCAAATTAATAGAAGTTCATCATCACATTAAAACCAAAGTACAGTAGTGATCAAATGTTATTACTGAAAAAATAAATACATAAAGTTCATACATAGTTCTCATTGAACAACATATAGCTCTCTAGAGCATCTAATTAAACCATACATTGAAACTATGTCAAACATTTCAATGCAACAACATATGTGATCATAATCACACCTAAGGTAACAATTGATCCAACGGCATAATGATACAGAGCCTCAGTATGAATGGCATATTTTTTGATCTTTCTAATTTTCAAGCGCATTTTATCCATCTTGATCTTGTGATCATCGATGATATCCGCAACATGCAACTCCAATGCCATCTCCTCCTCCTCAATTCTTTTCAATATTTTCTTCAAGTAATCGTTTTCTTTTTCAACTAAATTTAACCTCTCGACAAGAGGGTCGGTTGGAATTTCCGGTTCACATACCTCTTAGATAAAACATCTATGTCACGTTGGTCGGCATAATTGTCATAAACACTAAATGAAACAAATAGTTATAAAAGATAATATATACCACATCTGAATCATAGATAGGACGAGGGCCGACGGGGGAGGATATCAAAACCATCGCACTATATAATAACAAAAAATAATAAAAGTAAGAAAATTATACAAGTATCAATCTAAATCATACAAGTCAGAATTTTTTTCTTTTAGAAAGAAGATAAGAATAAGAGGCTCACCACGATGGTGCCGGCGACGAGATCGGCGCGGGCGATCGACGGTGGTGAGGACGGGAACAGAACAGGACGGACAACCAAACCAAGACAAATCTTGAGGAAAATGGAGTTTGGACAAGGAGCTTCGAGAGGAGAAAGCTTAAGTGTGGCTCAAGCATTTCATCGAACACCTGATGTGCATAGGAGGTGAGCTAGAGCACCACAAAGCTCTCCCATGGCCGGCCAAAAAACAAAACAGTGCACTGCTCTGCTCGTGGGCAGGGGTATATATAGGCCTCTCTTTAGTCTCGGTTGGTGGCTAAAACCAGGACTAAAGGACCACATTTGGTCCCGATTCCAGCCACCAACCGGGACTAAAGGTTGTGGGCCAGGAGCGAGGCCCATTAGTCCCGGTTCGTGTCTGGAACCGGGACCAAATGGGTTAGATGAACCGGGACCAATGGCCCCCGAGGCCCGGCCGCCCCCCTGACCTCGCGAACCGGGACTAATGCCCTCTTTGGTCCCGGTTCGTGAGTGAACCGGGATTAATGCCCTTACTCAGGCCTCAACCAAAGCCCTATTTTCTACTAGTGTATAGGAATTATTGTTGTCGGTATATTTTGGTACAACCAACGTAGTGAGTTCCTTATTCACAAGGTAACTCCTACACTAATGATTACCCTTACATGTTAAGCATGTGATCATCTAAATGACGGGATTTGAGTTGAAGGATCTAGGTAAAACCTCGAGCACCTTCACTCATACATTATGGTACACTATGTTGTCTATATCCAAAATATATTGGAGAAATTCATTGTGGACAAATCTTATGCATCCATAACTCGCACGGCTTTGTTCTCTAGACGTAGAGAAAGATCCATTAAAACCATGAGTTGATGAGAATGCGATATTGGGACATAAAGTTTCGTATCGTAGTGCCATTGGACCCACCACAAATAATTGATTGGGGTTCAGGAATATATTTTGTTATCTCCAAGGCATCAAACATCTTGTCAGTTATTCCAGTTTTAGAGAAATCTGGACACCAATATCATTGGATAAATCGATCAGATCCCCACTATGTTAGATCATAGACAAGCTTTGGGTTCCTCCTAGGTGTGGTAGCCATACCATGAAAGTCTTCGAAACAGACATTAGTGGCTACATCCACCAACCATTATCTCAAAGATAATGTTGCCTGTGTTGTCCGGATGCAAACAGGTTACACAGTAAGCAATATCACTATATTGCTCATCTTGCAAATCAAATCACGTGACAATCTCGTTGATTTTTCTATGAAGTCTCTACCAACTTGAACATTTCAGAAACATGTTCATGGAATTGGTATTCGATGGCTTCGGGATTTGCAAGTACCGGGGGGAGTATCTTCCTGAATTACTCCTGTTCAAAGCATCATATTATACTTTTTTTCCTTTATGAGTTTATTTTTACAGGTTCTCATCAGGGTTTTTAATGAGGTAATATCAACATCAGATCATATGTCATACTTTCTGTTTCCCCCACCAGGGTTTTTATAAAAGTATACACGACATATTTATTGTCCTATAAACTCTATGGATTTTCTCATATCGAGTTAAAAGAGACAATTGTTATTGTATGTCATATTATTTTCTTCTTATATTTTCCCCACTAGGTTTTAATGGAGTTTTCAATGATATATCAGATCACACTCTTTTCCCTTATGAGATTTCTCTTGAAGTTTCTCATAAATGGTTTTAACGAGGTGACATATGCAATACTTTCCATTTTTTCCCCACTCGTGTTTTTAAAGCAAAGTATACAAAGCATATTTATTGTTCTTCAAAGTCACCAATGAGTTTTCTCCTTAAAAGTTTTTTCTCATATGAGTTATCAAGGAGACAGTAATCATAGTATGTTGCATCTTTTTCTCCTTATTATTTTCCCCACTAAGTTTAAAGGAGTTTTAACAACATATCATTATTATTTCCTCATATTTTCCCACGGGTTTTTGGATGAACTCTCAAGATTATACAAAGAATTTTTCAAGATGGAAGATGAATATACAAGACACCTTCAATGATGTTCAAGAAGCCTTCAATAATGATCATGAAGCGGTGTTGTACAAGGGAGAGTGTTAGAAATTAATTAGTGGATTAATTAGCATATGCTAATTAATGATCCGTCATTAGCAAGGGGTGTGTCCAACTCCGAAGAGTCATGTCCCTTCTCTCTATTGTCAAAAGACACGTGTTCTGGAGGGATGCCTCCGAGCAAGCACCTCTTCTTCCCATCTCTTCTAGATGTATACATACTTAAGAATTAATAAAAATCAGGACTAATCGTCCATTCACTTTCATTCAATCTCGTTTTACTCTGACAAGCGTGATTTTTTTTTCTGTTCTCTTGTCTGTGTACATCTGAAACAGTCTACTTTCAGAAATAAAAGAAAATTGTCTCTTTCCCATCGACACTATCAGTACTCACGTAGATCACGAGTTAATTGCACTGCCATGTGACTGTCACAAGGTACGTACTCCGCACACATCGAGTTTATCACCACTTGCTCAAAATGACATCACTGGTATCGTCCGTGCCGCACGTTTGCGCGTAAAATCAGTCTACCAGTAGCGTCGTAGCTCTCGTGCAAAAAAAAAATATTAGTATATTTTCTGGTCAAACCTCGGCTGGGAGATGACCAAAGTCGAAATGAATATATGTCCAATGGTTATCGTACGGAGTGATTTGCGGCTCTATTACCACCGTCGTTCGTCTGATAAGCATGTGATCCACCGATCCGGTTCGACGCCCTGCCTTAACTTTAACTAGCTGTGCTCTACAGTCATACCGTCCCAAAGCCAAAGCTGATTTTTTTTTTTAGGAAAACAGCAAAGCTGCTTGGCCTGGAAGAAATGGAATGTGCTCGTTTATGTAAAGGTTGAATTATTGTCTCGCCTCGGTTCATTTTCATCTCTCCTATCGTGCTTCTGGAATCTGAAAAAAAAGGATAGAATTCTCAACCGTAGAGGTAGAGGTATATTCCCCGACGCCATGATTGCTCGCGTATGCACGCACGCACAACACATTGCGCTCTTTCTCCGTCCAGATTTTCTTCTCCTACTCCCATTTTTATGAGGTTTCATAATCCACTTCAACGTTTCGAAAGACCTTATATACATCTGTTCAAGGTCTTATATTATATTCAGGCCTGACCACCTAGGCGCCGTTACTGTTTATACATCATACATCATCATCTTATTTTCGGAGTCTTTGGAAGAGACTGCACGCCTTAATTTGTTAGTACTAAACATTCGACGCTGCGGGCTAGGTATTTTTGGATCTAGAGAATTCGTGCGTGGACGATAAGAATGGCCTCTTGAATCCGTTTCAGATAAACACTATCCGTGGCCGCGTGCGATGACTCAATAGTGGTGTAGACTGCCGATGTGGCACGGTGATCAGTCCAGTCCGTGGAGCTCCCGGGTCCTAGCGCGCGGATGCGACGGATTCCTTGGATCGCTACCGCCGGAGAGCCCACGTGTTACTTAAGACGCGACGTGCCCTTTTTTGTCTTCCAGCCGCATCATCTCCACGCACATGCATGTGAGCTCCAGTCGAGACTAAACCTTGCTCATCTTCATTAGTTAATCAAATCCTGCAAACTCCAAAACGCCTTTTTCACGACGCGTAGATGGAGATATATACTTACATGATATGAGACGTTTATCCTTTAATTATGGCAGCGGATGAAACTTCTACACGTTTCTAATGGTCTGACGTGGTGTTAAAATATAGAGCTGAGCTTTAGGTCCACAAAACAATTTGAGAAAAATCCCTAAGAGTTGGTGTCATGAAAAGATGGTGGATTGTCTAAAGAAATAAATGAAAAGATGGTGCAAAAGTTTAGTCCCACCTAATTTTTGAAGAAGAGTGGAGACCCTTTTATAAGAATTACTATTGCACGTGGCACTGAAGTTTGAGAATAGAAATAATACACACGCGCTCATCCTCCGCCGCCTCGCCTCCACGTGCACGTGTCGTGTTCGTGATTGAACGTGAATGCCGCTCTTTGCGATTCTGCATTGGAAGAGGGTGATTAAGTTTTTGGAGAGCGTCATTTTCATCCACTACTTCGTCTACTTCCTTTTTACCTTCGAAATTGTCATGTCTACTTAAGCCGAGAGGAATGTTGTTGTTGCAGCCGACAAGAAGGCAGCCTAGGAGGATGCCGCCACGACTTCGAACTGGCCAACTGGAGGGTACAATTTGTTTGTCACTCTCATGTTTATTTTTGCGTTGGTTGTACTAACTATTTGCGTAGATATTTCTGCTATATGCGTAATACATACCTACATAATAGGATATACGTATGAGTTTAATTTTTTCAATGTTATGTTCATGATCTATGTATGATTAAATCAGTCAAAAGATTGCTAATTTATTCAACAATCCAAAAACCTAATATTTCTAGGAAATTTATGATTCATGGCTTTTCTGCAACATTGAAACCGAACCCATTTACTGGTATACATTTTAAGCGTTGGCAGAGGAAAACTACTATGTGGCTCACAACAGTGTACGTGTTCTGGGTCGTTGGTGACCCTCCTGAAGGAATGGTTACTCCTGTACAGGAAAATGCGTTCAAGGAGGCCACCATCGTCTTTGTTGGAGCCATTCTGAGTGTATTCGAGACAGACTAGTTGACGCATATCTACATATACTAGTTGTAAGGAATTGTGGGATGTGCTTGAAGCCAAGTTTGGTGCAACCGATGCTGGAAGTGTGATGTATGTCACGGAGCTCTTCCATGATTATAGGATGGGTGAGAGTCGTCATGTATTGGACAAGGATCATGAGATACAATGCATCGTTAAGGACCTTGAGCTTCTCAAGTGTAAGTTACCGGAAAAGTCTGTCGTGGGATGCATTATTGCTAGTCTGCCTCCTTTCTTGAGGAGCTTTGCTACTGCTCTGAAACATCAGAGATGTGAATTCTACTAGAGACGTGAATTCTTAGTAGAGAATGTCATTGGTTATCTTAGTGTTGAGTAGAATTCAAGAGCAAATGACTCAATACAATAAAGGGGCTAAGGGAACTTCTGTCTTCAATATGGTACATAAGAATTTCCACAAGTTCAAGAGAAATAAAGGGGGCCCAGCAGAATACCGACATCAAAAAGAAAGATAAGAAGAGTAACAAGAAGAAAAATAAGAAACATGTCTACTCAATTTTAGTGGCGATGGTCACCACACCAGCAAGTACACGGAGAAGTTTAAGAAGCCGGGATAGGACTTCAAGTCTGTCAACATGATCATGAGCAACAGTGATAGTGGGACATCTTGGTATGGTAATTTATTTACTGTTGACGATGCAATATCATTAGATCTCTCGACAGGGGTCCATGACGGTGTGTTGTACCAGGGGTGGCTCTCTCAAGGGAGCTTGACCTCGGTACCAACCGGGGGCCACTTGGCCCAATACAAGGAAGATGCCCAAGGGAGCACTAGAGACCTTCATGTCTTCCAAGACTAAGTGTGGTGGCACCATAGATCACATTCACTGCCATGTAAACCCTAGACCTCCCTACCTATATAAAGGAAGGTCGGTCCCCTGATGACCCACAAGTATAAGGGATCGCAACAGTCTTCGATGGTAATAGTTCACCCAAATTTATTGATTTGACACAAGGGGAGTCAAATAATATTTATAAACCTCAGCAATTGAGTTGTCAATTCAACCACACTTGAGAAGTTATTTCTCTGTAGTAAAATATGTAGTAGCACAATAGTATGATAGTTTTGATAGCAATGGTAATACTCCCTCCTTTCGAGTTTATAGGGCTCAAATCTTAAATCTCATCAACCAAGGCATTTTGTGAGTGGAGGAATGTATCTCATAATTTACAAAACTACTCAAATTAACCTCATGCATTAATTTGGATTAATTGCAGTGCATGCTTGCTTGGCCACTAGATGAGTAGGAACATCACATGCATTAGTGTGTTCCTTTTTAATTCTTGCATGCAAAGATTTAATGCACCTCGAAAACTAAAAATGAGAGGGAGATGATCCCTTTAAATTGGAAAAACAAAAAGTTGAAATAAGCCCTATAAACCGGAAAGGAGGGAGTAGTAGCAACAGTAACGATAACGATTTTGTAGTGATAGGAACAGTAGCAGCGACAGTAGTAACTTGATAAAGACAATATGAACAAAGCGTGAGCATTGGATCAACGATGGATATTTGTATGAATGACATTCATCATATAACAGTCACAACCTAGAGCGATACACAATGACTCCAATTCATCAGTTCAATGTAGGCACATATTCCGTATATAGTCATACGTGCTCATAATAACTTGCTTATAATAAGAACTTGCATGACATTTTTAGTCCTACCCTCCTGTGGCAGCAGGATCCTTAAGGAAATCTAAAATAAATTAAGGCCTCCTTTTAATAGAGAACCAGAATAACGCATTAACACTTGGTGAATACATGAACTCCTCATATTACAGTCATCACTATCGTGGGGTTAACACGGCCGATGCCCTAGTGAAAGGACTTAGGTGCAAGGCCACCGCTACAGTGACTAGCTTGAAGGGGTTGAGCGGGATGAAAGACACGAGTTTACCCAGGTTCGCTCCCTCACATTCGCGGTAAAAGTCTATGTCCTGCTTTTAGTTGTATTGCTTGAGTCTCGATTACAAAGGAGCAGATTTGCTTGACCTAGCTATCAATTGATTGTAACTTAAGTTTACCCGTCGCATGGAGTCGCCATTATATGCACAGGTCGAGGCCCTGGGCTTACAAGAGTCCGGGTCGGGTCATACTTCGTGACCAACCCTGGTTCTAAATCGCCTTGCCTTGCTAAGCAAGTTGCCATCGGGCGGCTTACACTTCCGGGTCATGCACTGTCTTCTGGCCTTGGGCCTACATCCGACTCACCATGTAGTCGCCTCCCTGGTTCCATGTCCTGGTCTCTTGCATGTTTAAAGCCTTACTATTAAGTCGCCAACATCGTAACCCGGCCCTTCTAGGGCGGGTTATATCGTGGGGTCATATCCCCAACATGAGGCCCTAGATTGATTTGAACTTGTTCATGTCAATCTTCAACGCCTCTGGTTGGCGAGTCTTCTTTTATTCTTCTTACTGTTTAACCTTGAACAAATCTTCATAACCAGACATATGAAAGGACGACATCATCTTCATAAGCTTAGGAAAACCCTCATGACTTCACAACTGATCTTTCACATTAATCAACCATTCCGAGAATTGAGGCGCCCCCTTTGTTGCAGTAGTTATTACGTCAACTTGATTTTTGCACATGCATGTTACCGTTCCCTCTTTTTCCCTTATAAATAGGCATGGGGGCTGCTCTTTTCACTTTTCACCCCCGTCGCCTTCTCTTCTTCTTCCTTACGACGCCTTTCGTGACCGGAGCTCCGCCGCATCAGTCGAACCGCATCTGCCACTCCGCGGAGGCTGCTGCATCAACCTGTTGTTACCAGAGCTCAGCAGCACGCGCCCGCTCATCTCCATCGCCGCCAGGTACCATTTCTGCACCCTTTCGTATCTGCATTAGGTCACCCGAGTTCTTAGGAGTTCATCGGCGTTCATCGTAGTTCTTCATACCTTTGACTAGGACATGTTTCCAATCCAAAAACGCCACAGAAACACTACGGTAGCTAGTTTAGCATCTATCTTGAATCTTGAATAGACCTCTTCTTCTACAGAATCGATAAACAACCCACTCGCTTTTCCACTACCACCATTAGGTTTTGCAATTATTTTTTGAACTGCCTGTAGATTCATGAATATAGTTGCAACTTGCGGAACTTGTGTGCCCACACTTAGCAATATCTTCAGTAAGTCTCTGCTTATATGACCCACCAGCCTACTATCGGCTCACACTTTCATACTTTAACACTCCGTATCTCATCGGCTTGATAGTCACCTCACTCTCGTAGTTAAGGCGACTCTAATTTCCCAATGGTTCATTATTGTTGATATATCATGTAATTTCTTAGGCGGCTTACCGTTGTAGTTTTAACCCGCCATACACTTATCTGCAGCTTTTAACCCGGCCAAACATGTCTAAAACTCCCACCCCTTGTGACTGGGAAGCCTCCCAAGTCTCAGAGCTTATGCTCAATGAGTATGTGGTCATGGGTGTCTTACCAGCTAAGGAAGTTATCCACTGGCAGGATTCTGGTCCTGAAACTATTCCTGAGCCCAGAGAGGGGGAAGTTGTAATTTTCATGGATCACCACATTCATGGTTTTTCACTGCCCGGGTGAAAAAAATTCGGGACACTCTGCATTTTTACTAACTTCATCCTCAAGATATCGGTCCCAACTCCTTCTCCAATCTATGTCAGTTTCAAGTATTCTGTGAAGTATATCTGCAAGAAGAACCCACTGTTGATCTCTTTAAGGATTTCTTTTATATCAACCGCCATACTGAGATGACAGATGGGCCTAGTCTAGAACTTGGAGGTGTTTCCATACAGAGGCGGAGAGATGTGACCTTTCCCTCAGCCGTACTGCCTAGCCATCCCAAGGGCTGGAACCGCACTTGGTTGTACTGCCGAAACACTGCTTCGGCTGAGGAAAACCGATGTTGGGTTATCGCTCCTACCGGCTCAGCACCAGCAGCGAACTTCCTGGTCGATTAACTGCCACAGAACATGCTCAATACACACACATATTTTCAAAGATAAGGGCTTTAATCGCCAATGGCTTAACTAGTCGACTTGACCCGCTACTAGGTCTCATGGAGAATCTTGCCACTGAGCCAACGCGACAGCTTAATGTGCTGGTACACTGATGATGTGAAGGACCCGCAACGCTACAACCAGAAACCTCTAACTGACAAAGAAGTCAATGAAATGGTCAAGTCACTGCTTGGGGAAACTCAAGAAAACTGCAATAAAACAGAGCTGAATCCTTTCTGCACTCTTAACTTGGCTTCTGCAGTAAGTTCTTTGAGTAAACATTCTTCTTTACTTATTCATCTTTTTATGCCTCATATCCTTTTAAATTGCTGCCAATGTCTATGCATACATGTCGAATCTTCTTTCTAGAAGAAAAAATAATAACAACCCCACCAGCTAAGAAGAGCAAAGCGGTGAAGCCCAGTGGTCCATAAGAAACAGACAGCAGAAGAGCTACTCCAGTTAAATGAGTCGGAGGTAGAAATTGACTCCCTTGGAATTGTCTCCATGCAACTTAATGATGTTGATTCCTCTCAGGACGAAGTGGAGACAAGTCATGCCCCCTAAGCATAGGCAATTACTTTCTCCTCCGACTCAGAATCCTTGCCAAGAAAGAAAACCCGGTGGGTCATCCAGAAAGTAAGATTTTCTCATCCTCTTGCTTATTTGGACCCCAAATTTCTTTTGAAGAAGTAGCAGCGTGAGTCTAGGCGTTAGACCCAGAGCGGAGGCACTGAAGATCTTGTGACTGGTTTATCCAAGACACCAACTCCTCAGAAACATCGCTGCCGGATTTCGGGTTCCGCAAACCCTTGATAGGTTCGACCTCTGGGGTGCATGCAGAGATTTCAACCTACCCAGCCTGCCTACTTGCGATCCTCATAGCCTAGCACGACGAGCTCAAAGGGACAGAGAGACACAGCAGTTTATCCTGGTTCGGGCCACCTTGCGGTGTAATACCCTACTCCAGCTTTGTAGTGGATTGCCTCAATGGGCTGAGGATTAACTAGTACAGTGGATGAACAACCTCGGGAGGTGAGGTGTTCTTGAGCTCGGGTGAGCTGGTGAAGTGGTGAGAGAGGAATGGATCTCCTTCCTTCGGGTCCCCTTCTATGGTGGTGGCTAAGTCCTATTTATAATGGCCTTGGTCCTCCTCCCAAATGTTGGCGGGAAGGGATCCCACAACGGCCAGATTTGAAGGGGGACAAGAAGTACATCCTATCCTGACTAAAGTGATATTCGCCTGCAAAAGCCTCTGGCCGTGACGATGTGGTGGGCTCGGCGATGACCTCCGTCCTGCCGTACTGGCGGTCTTGGTCTTCTTGCACCAGAATGGAAACCTTTGGCTGATTCCTCGGGACTCCGCCCCCCTACTGCTTGCTTCCCTTGCGCCAAAGAGGAAACTGGTACTCTGCACCCACTGGCGTCCGCCTGCCACCCGTCTGGCCTTGGTCGTCATGGCGCACGTCAGCTGAGCCTCGTGAGGTGCACCTTGCATAGAAGTCTCCGCTTCTCGGGAACCAGCCTGTGTTGGTCGATCCCCTTGGAGGTCTTGGCATCGCCTGCCTCGCGAGGCTTGGCCCCTCGCGAGGGTCTTGAGTTGTTGATGCTGAAGCTGGGCCATACCAGATAGTCGATGGAGCCATGCAGTGGGCCGTAGGCAGGCAAGTCTGGGTAGCCCCATATCCAGAACGCCAACAGTAGCCCCTGGGCCCAAGGCACGCTCAGACTTGGTTTCTCGGTGAAGCCAAAGGGAAAGGGCGGAGCGTCGCGGGCCCTAACCGCCTGCGGCCTTGAACGATGCATGGCGATTGATTGGACATGGGTGTCTCCACTTCCCCACGCTGCCCCGACAATCGTTTGACTTGACAAGTCGATGCTGCATGCAGAAGATCATCATTACGCGAGGTCGTGGAGGCCGGCAGTTGTCCTTCCTCCGGCTATAAATGAGGGGAGGGGCAGAGCCCCCTTTCGCTCATCTCTTCCTTCGTCTTCCCGCTGCTCGTCCCTTCTCCTTCTCCACCTTGCTGTAGCATCCATGGTGCCAATCAGGAGATTTTCTACGGCAAAAAAGGGGAAGGCCCCTCAGGAGGGGCCTGATCCACTCCCGCCGAAGAAGCAGTTCTGCCATCCATGCAACGTGAGGCAGGAGGTGACTAGGCCTTGGCAATCAAGACCTCCACCCAGCTTCCCCCGTCCTCTGTACGTCCGCACACAAGACGGTGACGTGCGCCGTCGAGCAATCCCTAGTGGCGGTGAACCAGCCGCTGCCGTCCTGCCTGCCGAGCCACGGACCCACGCCAAGAGTAGCTCGTGCGAGTTCATGGTGTGGGCAGCGATGCCACCCGCCTCATGGATCCGGCTCCCGAGGTTCTTCACCGGTGAGCTGCCGCCAAGGGGGCCATTTAAGCTGTGGCTGAAGCACGCCGGGTACTGCAGCTTGGCCACCGGGGCTAAGGTTGAGGTGGTGCCCTCTGGTGACGTCTTCATGACCCGTGGATGGGGCGAGGTTGCCCAAGCCTGCCGCGCAGAGGGGGCCCTCACGATCCACTACGAGTACGACGGCGCCTCCACCTTGTTCTTCAAGGTCTTCGACAAGGAGGGTCGGCGGCTAGAGTGCTGCCCCGTGGGAGGCAGCCCGCGGGATGCGGCTGTGGGCGCCGGACCTGCTTCCGTCCCCATCGGTGCCTCCTCCAGTAGTAGCGACGACTCTTGGGAATCAGCGATTCTCCTGAGCCCGGCGAATCTCCGGAGTCCAGCGACGACAGCTATGTGCCGCCAAGCTCCCGTCGCGGCCGGAGCGCGGCAGCGGCTGCCACTCGGTGTCGTCAGTGATGCGCGTTGGCCTGGTTGGAGCTTTTCTTCTTTTGTTTCCCTGCGCGGAATTAGGAATAGCCCCGCAGGGGCATGTAAGGATCAAAATGCTTTAATTCCAGCATTGTTCTTTTTGTTTTCATGATGAAATCGCGTATCCCTATCTAGAACGGTTCCCCCCTTTCCTCCCCTTAGGCAGCGTGTCGCTCTACGCCGTCGGGACCCAGTCTCCAGGAAGGCTGCGGCTGTCGCTAGTATGCCAGGTCGTGATGCCGTGGTCAAGGCTAGGAGGTGAGCGGCCCGAGGTCCGGTGAGAGCTCATGAGGCGCGATGCTCATGAGGCCCCCCTTGGCGTGCAAGCAGCTACCCAAGAAACGGAAACGGGAGTGAAACTGCCTGAGAGGGACTGCGAGACTCGAGTGAGCGAGTTGCGAGACTCATGCCGTCGTGTGAGCGACTTATCTTTTAGAAAACCCGCATCGATTCCTATGAAAGGTGCCCATTCATGCCCTTGTGGTAGCGTCACAAGGTAGGGCCCGTGACGCTCATTCCCCTTCCTTGCTTGTCTTCGTGCTCTACGTCTTCGGGTCCCGGCCCTCGAGCAGGCTCAGCCGCCGCTGGTATGCCAAGTTGCGATGTCATGGTCAAGGCTAGGGGGTGAGGGCTGGAGAGCCAGTAGGGGCTCCTGAGGAGCGATGCTCAGGAGCCCCCCCTTTAATGTGCAACCGACTCACGGGGAAAGGTGGTGACCGTCGGGGCCCGCTCGTAGCTAGGCTTCAGGTGAACCTGCGTGTTAGCTGGCAGAAGAGATTGCAACTCCCTATGGTGCTGACTTCCTATCCTCCAACCTTTGGTGGGAAGACAAAGGCACCGAGGACCTGGTGAGGTGGCGTGCGCAAGGCAGGCTGTGAGCCAGAGCTCGGTTCTCGGGTTTATCAGAGTTGCTGGGACGGACCCAAGCACAAGCGTCGTGCCAGCGTGAGTAGTTTTCGTTGCAGGACAAGCATAGGACGAGTTTGCAATGTAAGTGGACCGCCAGGCGGATAGGCCTCGAAGCAAGCAGGTGACGGTAATAAAACAGCTCATGAGAGATGGTTAGGCAATTCTGGCGAATGCAAGAAGGATACATGTTGCAGGGATGGACCCACGCGACCTGGGGATAGTGCAGCCCGAGGGGTGCCCCCAAACTGAACGAACTAAAAGATGTCACCTGGCACCGTTGCTGAAGAGATGTCGGGGTAGTAGAAGATGCGCGTTGATGAAGTCGTTCCTCATGAGCCGCCTTGGCCCTGAGCCTCGGGAGGCTCCGGGAGCCTGGGGGCTCCTGAGGATCCATCTCCACCTCCGCCAGGATCACCTGGTGCCTAGCCTCCCGAGCCGCTAGGACGTCCCGCATGCGGCGCTGAGATGCCACAACCATGCTTGGCAGGCCAAAGGGCATGCCAACATAGCTATGAGGGGGACCCTTGCATCGACTAACACGGGACGACCAGAAGAGCTGCCGAGACTCGGCCCTGTTGAGCCCTGGGATGTCGATGCAGATGTGGAACTCCTTACCCTCTCCAGGGAAAGGAGCCGCGCCCTGCGGTGGTCCGCGATCGCCCTGCAGAACCCTTGCTTCCTGAATCTCCTCGACTGCCTTGCTGATGAACTCTTGAGCACGTGGCACCCCTCGCCTTGGGATGTAGGGTAGAACCCTAGATCCCAGATCTATCACGTTTGGAGGGAATTCTACCAAGAACATGAAGAACACGAGAGGGGAAACGAGGGGAACACGAGGGAAACACGAGAGAAATCACTCAACCAACGAGAGATAGTCACACATATGCTAGATCCTCGAAACACAAAGAGTGATGCACGATCCAATGTCAACAAGGGACGATACAAAGGGTCTTCTCCGTGAGGAGGTCTTGAAGGTCTTCCTGTGATGGGGTCTTGAATCCGCTTGGGGGATCTTCTCCGAAGAGGCGCTCGACTCCGATGGAGAAGTAACCAAGTGGATGAGCAATGCTCTATCTCAAATATGAGCTATCACAGTGTTAACCCTAGCTAGGAGGAGGTAGGGGGTATTTATAGTCTAGGTCCACGAAGGGGTAAGTGGGTGAGGGATACATGGGCCTCGGGCCTGATCTCTATGCGCAAACATGCGTCGGACGTCCGACGACAGTCAGTCGTCCGGTCGCTCACGGGCGTTCGGTGGTCCGAAAGTCTTCGGACTTCTGATGTTTTGGCTCTGGTCCGAAAGTGTCGGACATTCGGTCGGGGTCGGTCTTCCGAGCACTGATGAGTGTCGGACGTACGGTGTCAACCAGTCGTCCGGGCGTTGTAGGTTGCCTTAGCTGGATTTGATCTGGCTGGTGATGTCTCCAGGCGTCGGAAGTCCGGAGATCGTCGGTCATCCGGAGGTCGTCGGACGTCTGAGAGCTATAGCTTCCTGGTAGCTCTTCCTCTTGTTCCTCGCGCTTGGTGTCCTCGTCGACTTGTTCAATGCTCACAGTTTTTCCATGGCCTTCCTCTTGGTTCCTGGTCATGCATAGCACATATGTTTGAGGTAGTAGCCATGTCTCACATGTGGAAAGTGACGATTCGGAGAGGAGCGAGTTCACCTTGTGTCCAATGGCGTATGTTCGAGGTCTCATCATATGTCCTCTTGGGGCTTGGAGAGCAGCCAGAGTGTACATGGGGATGAATGTGGGATGCTCCGCAGCATCCCCCCCTGGGAAAGATCCGACCTCGGATCGTGATCCTCATCACCATGGAAACAGTTGTCGTGGGTGGACTTGTAGTTGGATGGAGTTGAAGGCATGGCGCAATCCAAGTACTCAAAGGTGTCTCCGGTATGTGGTACATGCAAAAATGAGCAAACACAAGCGACACTCAGAAATACGATGGTTAGCGCACACAAAATGTCCATCAATTAAGCGTGAGTCTGTGCGAAGAGGTAGTGCATGAAGCTTATCAAGATGATATAGAATGATATGCAAAGCATTCATGGGAGCAAAAGCATGGTGCACAAAGAGAAAAATTCTACCATTGTGTAAAATGATGTCATAATGGGATGGTGTATCAAAAGCATGAACGTGGCAATGGATGCTCAATATGTGTATGTTATCATGCAATTGATGGTAGACAAGATGATCATGATGTATGAATATGCAATCAAGGTAGATCACAACAAATTTGCTAAGGAAATGCACAAGCTCAAGTAAACAAGCATAGTATTTAATTGATGATGATCAAGATAAACAATAGGTGATGATGATCAAGATAAGCATAGAACAACCAAATACAATAGGCTCAAGTAAACAAGCATGCATCGCAAGTAAGTTGTCAAAGTCTCCAAGATCAATAAGCATAGTATGGTTGCACTCAATACAAGTGGATATGAGAGAGTCAACTAATGGACACAAGAGACAATGATCAAGATATATCATGTGAGAGGCATGAGCATATATGTCATCAATCCAAGAAAGTGAGTAAGAGTGGAACATGGGTGATGTAACATAGCAAGCAATCATAGCAATCAAGTCAAGCAAGCTAGTAGTGCAAAGATGCAACATACTAGAGGGAATAATGGCAAGCATGTCATGTGTGCAAATAGTGTGCATGAATAATGCACATGACATATCACAAGCATGAAAGCAAGATATGAGAAAAATATCATCAATGTATTGGCGAGAGGCCATATGTAAATAGCAATGGGACATCATGACTCTCCCAACACAACAAGCATAAATAGCATGGGGCACAAAGAAATCATGGTAATAGCTACAAGGATATCCATCAAGCATGCAAATACACATAGGACTAGCATAATGGTGAATGGTGGGTAGATGCAAGCAAGGGTCACAATTGCATGGCAAAATCATGTAAAGACGCATAGCATGCAAAGTGAACACGATAGTATGGGAATAAGGTGACAAGTGGTAAATACATAGCCGTGTGAGAGCCAAGTAAAAGAGATGTGCGTAGTCCTTGCGCAAAGGGAATGGTGGTAAGCATAGTCCACAGGATCCCAAGTCATCATTGCTCTCAAGAGCTCGTTTCGTCAACTCTTGGGATTGAGAGGTTGACGAGTATACCCGAGTACCTACACAAAACAAAGACAAAGGGGAAATTATGTGTGGTATATGTACACATCATCCATCATGATGCACACGTGCATGTGTTGGTTAGCACAGAATATCCAATGCTCAAATAGATGAGATGCATGATATAGAAACATGTCATCCATCATGATAAGCTTCTTTTTATGTATAGCATAGTGGAGACTCAAAGGATATAATGCATCATGAGATATATGTAGAGCATTGTTATTCATGGAATGCATATGGTGCACACAATCATGGCAAACATGCAAAGTATGGAATGCATCAAAATCTCCTAATATGTATGAGGAAACTATGGGGGTCTCCTCATGAGCATTAGTCGAAACATCACATGGAGAATATTGACAACATCCAAAACAAGGCATATTTGGAACAATGTGATCATGGTATGGTATAGGAGATGAATTGCACAAATCATGTAAAGGAATGATACGTCTCCAACATATCTATAATTTTTTATTGTTCCATACTATTATATTACCTGTTTTGGATGTTTATGGACTTTACTTTACACTTTTATATCATTTTTGGGACTAACCTACTAACCGGAGGCCCAGCCCGAATTGCTGTTTTTTTGCCTATTTCGGTGTTTCGCAGAAAAGGAATATCAAACGTGCCTAGGACGTCCTATTTTGGTAGAAAAAATTCAATAAATCACAGAAACATGCTTTTGCGTTGATTCTATTTGCTGTAGATCAATAGACAAATTGCCTAGGACGTCCTATTTTGGTAGGATTTTTGGAGTTCCATAAGTATTCGAAAGTTACAAATTGCAACAGACTGTTCTGTTTTTCGTGTGTTGTTTGCTTATTTTGATGTATCTATGGCTAGTATCGGGGGGTATGAACCATAGAGAAGTTGGAATACAGTAGGTTTAACACCAATATAAATAAAGAATGAGTTCATTACAGTACCTTATGTGGTGGTTTTTGTTTCTTGCACTAACGGAGCTTATGAGATTTCCTGTTGAGTTTTGTGAAGTTTTCAAGTTTTAGGTAAAGATTTGATGGACTACAGAATAAGGACTGGCAAAATCCTAAGCTTGGGGATGCCCATGGCACCCCAAGATATTCAAGGATGACCAAGATGCTAAGCTTGGGGATGCCCCGGAAGGCATCCCCTCTTTTGTCTTCGTCTATCGGTAATTTTACTTGGAGCTATATTTTTATTCGCCACATGATATGTTTTGCTTGGAGCGTCTTGTATGATATGAGTCTTTGCTTTTTAGATTACCACAATCATCCTTGTTGTACACACCTTTTGGGGAGAAACCCACATGATTTAGAATTTATTAGAATACTCTATGTGCTTCACTTATATCTTTTGAGCTAGATAATTTTTGCTCTAGTGCTTCACTTATATCTTTTAGAGCACGTTGGTGGCTTAATTTTGTACAAATTGCTGATCTCTCATGCTTCACTTATATTATTTTGAGAGTCTTTTAGAACAGCATGGTATTTTCCATGGTTATAAAAATTGGTCCTAGAATGATGAGCATCCAAGTTTTGATTGTTCCATGCTATTATATTACCTGTTTTGGATGTTTATGATCTTTACTTTACACTTTTATATCATTTTTGGGACTAACCTACTAACCGGAGGCCCAGCCCGAATTGCTGTTTTTTTGCCTATTTCAGTGTTTCGCAGAAAAGGAATATCAAACGGAGTCCAAACGCAATGAAACCTTCGGGAGTGATCTTTTTGGAACAAATGCAAACCAAGGGGACTTGGAGTGGACGTCACGCAACGAGCGAGGCGGCCACGAGGGTGCACGACGCGCCCTGTAAGGGTGGGCATGCCCCCACCCTCGTGGGCCCCTCGAGCGTCCACCGACCTACTTCTTCCTCCTATATATATCTCCCTACCGCGAAACCATCCAGGAGCACCACGAAAACCTAATTCCACCACCGCAACCTTATGTATCCGCAAGATCCCATCTTGGAGCCTTGGCCGGCGCTTCGCCTGATGGGGAATCGACCACGGAGGGCCTGTCCATCATCACCAAGGCCTCTCCGATGAGTTGTGAGTAGTTTTCCACAGACCTTCGGGTCCATAGTTATTAGCTAGATGGCTTCCTCTCTCTCTTTGATTCTCAATACAAAGTTCTCCTTCCTCTTCTTGGAGATCTATTCGATGTAACTCTTTTTGCAGTGTGTTGTCAAGATCCAATGAATTGTGGGTTTATGATCAAGTTTATCTATGAGAAATAATTGAATCTCCTCTGAATTCTTTTATGTATGATTGGTTATCTTTGCAAGTCTCTTCGAATTATCAGTTTGGTTTGGCCTACTAGATTGATCTTTCTTGCAATGGGAGAAGTGCTTAGCTTTGGGTTCATTCTTGCGGTGTCCTTTCCCAGTGACAGCAGGGGCGGCAAGGCACGTATTGTATTGTTGCCATCGAGGATAAAAAGATGGGGTTTATATCATATTGCATGAGTTTATCCCTCTACATCATGTCATCTTGCTTAATGCGTTACTCTGTTCTCGTGAACTTAATACTCTAGATGCAGGCAAGAGTCGGTCGATGTGTGGAGTAATAGTAGTAGATGCAGGCAGGAGTCGATCTACTTGTTGTGGACGTGATGCCTATATACATGATCATGCCTAGATATTCTCATAACTATGCACTTTTCTATCAATTGCTCGACAGTAATTTGTTCACCCACCGTAATATTTATGCTATCTTGAGAGAAGCCACTAGTGAAACCTATGGCCCCCGGGTCTATCTTTTATCATATAAGTTTTCCATCTACTTTTATTTGCATCTTTTACTTTCCAATCTATATCATAAAAATACCAAAAATATTTATCTTATCATATTATCTCTATCAGATCTCATTTTCACAAGTTTCCGTGAAGGGATTGTCAACCCCTTTATCGTGTTGGTTGCGAGGTTCTTGTTTGTTTGTGTAGGCTCGTGGGACTTGTGAGGAGCCTCATACTGGATTGATACCTTGGTTCTCAAAACTGAGGGAAATACTTACGCTACTTTGCTGCATCACCCTTTCCTCTTCAAGGGAAAAACCAATGCATGCTCAAGAGGTAGCAAGGA
Source organism: Triticum aestivum (assembly GCF_018294505.1). Lineage (NCBI taxonomy): Eukaryota > Viridiplantae > Streptophyta > Magnoliopsida > Poales > Poaceae > Triticum > Triticum aestivum. Next base: position 363,682,134 of record NC_057795.1, read on the forward strand.
AGCATGGCAATATCATTACATGAAAAACAAAAGCCATTGACCATCATCTCGTCATCTATGCCATAAGTGCAAATATGATTTATTTTAATGGGGCATGCATAGTTACTAAGTTGAGATTGAAATGATGCAATATGGGCGATCTCACTCATAGCATATGACAAGTTTAAAGGATTATCAAACATGAAGTGTCCAATAGAATTTTCACATGATATCCTATGGAGCATAGCATCACAACTAGGCAACTCAACATGCTCATCATCATATTCATCATAAATTGGTAAGTCATGACATGAGGGAGTCGCACTAGCATGAAGCATGGGAATAGCTGGGTCAACATCATGCAAGCAATCATTGGTAAGATAGTCCGCTAGTGGGTCAAGAGAAGCACCATCACCTATGTTACCTTTGGAGCATCTCTCATGTGTTGTAGGTGAGGTGTTGAAGATCCACTCATTGTCATCTTCATCTTGATGGAACCATGTGGGGGTGCATCATCGTCCACCATGGCCATTGTTGTCTACTTTGGAGGTATGGACTCGTCGAGGATAGGCATGTCGTCATGTGGGAGACCTAGCACCAAAGAAGAAAACACACTCGGAGTAGAGATTAAGTCATTAGAAATCATAGTAGCCTCACGTGCCGTGTCAACTACCTCATTTGCTAAGTGTTGTGGCTCACTCACTCCCTCAAGTATGCTCTCACTCATATGGTTGGTGGAGTCACTCAAATGGCTCTCAACCTCACATAGGATATGTGGCAAGCTCTCATGTGTGGGGCTAGTGGTGGTCACACTCATCCTCTCATAGGAAATGCACTCAATGTCATATATGGTGGAGTCACTCATCTCACTCATGGGGTGGTGGCTCTCCTCACATGGCAAATGGGGCATCTCATGATATTTGGGTGTCGGAGAGATGTAGGTGCAAATGTCTCCAAACTCAACTCCTATCGCCGCCTTGGTTGAAGGGATAGTTCCATGCTCAACCTCCTCGTCCATAACACCTCCAAAGATGAATGTAGTGGGATGTGGCAAAACATCACTCGCCTCCGAGACAAAGGATAAAGTCTCATGTGCGGTCGTGTAGCTTGACTCGGAGTAGGAGTCCAATATGGGCGTCATCATCATGTTGTTGAAGAGGTTAGTGCTCGTCACCGTAGCCGAAGGGGATGGACATTGCTCGACCGTCTTGTCACCATCTTGTTGTTGGAGGCCCTTATGATGTGGCACCTCGTAGCTCGTCTCCATGACCAAAGGGAAATTTCCATGCTCAGCCATCTTTCTTGAGGGGCTTCTGAAGATGGAAGTGTCGCCCTCGCTCATAGGTGGTCGCCTTGTTGTTGAATATGTCGATGTAGGAGAACTCTTGGAAATTTAGTGAAGATGACGTACGTCCAAAGGCGAAGATGCCGAAGTGGTTGGTGTAGCCGTAGCTCCGTCTTGGTGGTGCTCATCTCGCGGTCTTCTCTTTTGCTCATGAAGCTTCGACTTGGCGTGAAGTAGGGCTTGTTGGGACTTGTACATTTGCGCTTGTGGATCATCTTCATGATTATGATGTCGTTGTCGTGCTTGAGCTCATAGTAGATGTCGTTCGTCGTCGTCGTGCACATGTTGCTTGGAGGTGACTTTCCCTTCATGATGATGTGGATCACGAACGGGATGGTGGTCGCCATGTAGATGTGGACGTGGACAAATTGCCCTTGCATCACTTGGGTGCTCCGAAGATGATCGACTTGGTCGCCACCGCCTTGAAGATGACGAAGGGGAAGTAGACTTGATTAAGGCCCGAATCTCCTCCATCCTTGCATCTTGCTCCTCCTTTTATGCGGAAAGCTTGTTGTCAATGTAGTTCCTTTTCCTTGCTTCAATGTCGATGGAGAGGTTGTTGATGCGCTCTCACAATATTGATTGCGCACCTTGCATTTGTCGTTGTAGATCGAAGATGGACGATTTGGTGATGTAGTTGTTCACGCCGTCATTGTTGTCAAAGATCGGAGATGAAATGCCTTGCCTAATCATCACAAGACTCAAGCAAATATGAGTGGAAGAAAGGATAGAACTATACCAAATGTACCTTGACCAATGTTGAAGATGGATCAATGATCACTCAATCATGGACAAAGAAATGGCACAATTGGTACCGATCTCGTCGATTTCTCACACCTACACAAGTAAGGCTTCTGGTGGAGCTCGGTGAGGATGGTGGCACAAAAAATTTGATGCAAAATGTTAGCAAGAGTCAGTAATGTTGAAAGAGATTCACAAATTTGCAAGTGAAACAAGTAGACCAATAGCAAAGAATGGCATAGAGAAACACACACACGGATAGATAAATGGGGCCATGCAACCAAGGAATGAGCACAAAATATGAAATCCACGGAAAACGCTCGTGTTGCACAACTCAAGAGAGACACTAGCGCGATTGCTCAATAGGTGGATACGACACTTGTGCACAACCTATAAGATGCAAAATGTAGCAACTTTCTATCCCAAGTATGCTATGTATATATGGTTCCCGATGTTCCTCTCAAGATGATCCAAGATGATTGGCTATGACAATCTTATATGCAATATGGTATGATGCTATGGCACTTGCTTACAAGCTCTTTGTTCTCTCTTTTGCTTAGAAGATTTATTCCTTTTTTTGTATGGCCACTTTTGCACAATGCACAAACCAAGATAGCAATTGTGTATATGCGGGAACAAACTTATGACACATGATATGATACCAAGATATGCACCACGATGATATGGTATGTATGCTATGGGAAGTGTGATCACTAATGTGCACAAGTCACGTTGCCAGCAATACTCAATGGCTAGTCTCGATAGGCAAGTAACACAAAATGGGCTAGGGGTTATCAATGCAATTTGCAAGAGGAATAAACAATGATGTCGTCGAGGTTACCGTCCATGGCGATGATGAGAGGCGGTGTTGCCGATGTCGACCCGTTCCTAGTTAGCCGAAACACCCTAGGAAATGGAAAAACCGCAAACTCAAAATCTCCAATGGCAAAAGTCAAATGGTGGTAGCGAAAAGCGGCGGTAGTTTTGCACTCGGCAATGCGGAAGTGGAATGATGGGCTACACACATGTCAGAGTTGAAGTTTCCGTCCCTAAGTAGCCGAAACACCTTAGGAGACACAAGCCACAACTCAAACAAGCTCAAACAAAATTGGGTTAAGTTGGGTTGTCGGAAGTGTATGGTGGGCAAGATTATGTGGAAGTGGAGGTGGTGGTTGATGAAGAAGCAACCATCCCTAAGTAGCCAAAACACCTTAGGAGACTCGAATCACTACTCAAGCAACCACTTATGCTAGGTGGATCAAAATGAGTTAGGTTGCGGAAGTCAGTGGTGGCAATGCAAATGATATGATGGAGGGCCTAGTCAAAGATGCCAAAATTCACAAAATTTAATGGAGTCAAATGGTTTTGGTAGTATTTTTGTGGGATGGGGGATGTCAATAGCTTCAAAACGAGCTAAAGAACGTCGAAATCGGAGTTCGTAATTAGTTATGGGCAAAACAAAAATCAGCCGAAGTTCATATCTACACGTGTCAGACGTCCAATAAGGGTCGGACGACCGGTGGCTGGAGCGCGGGACAGACGTCCGGAAATGGCCGGAAATTTGTTGTTTTGGTACTGGATTGGGGGCGTCAGACGTCCGGTGTTGGTCGTCCGTCCGATGGTTCTGGGGGTCCGGACGTCCGGAAAAACGTCGGTCGTCCGGTGGGTCAGGGTCAACGCGAGATGCGAATTTCAGGACGCGGTTTTGGGAGGAATTTGGGGATTTCGGGGTCAAAATTGAAGAGATTTCATGGATGAAAGATGGGGAAACTTGGGGAGATGCTAGATCCAATCAAAACCAAGCAAATCCATGGATCAAAATCAACAAAACTTCCACAAACCAACAAATCACAAAAAAAATTGGGGCTATTTTTGGTGGGGAGTTTCGAATTTTAGGACGAAATCAACGAAACAAGGCTAGAAAACGGTGGGAGGGACTCCAAATACGTGATCAACATGGCTCATGATACCAAGATGATATAGGATAGAACCCTAGATGCCCGATCTTTCACGTTTGGAGGGAATCCTACCAAGAACACGAAGAACACGAGAGGGGAAACGAGGGGAACACGAGGGAAACATGAGATAAATCACTCAACCAACGAGAGATAGTCACACATATGCTAGATCCTCGAAACACAAAGAGTGATACACGATTCAAAGTCAACAAGGGATGATACAAAGGGTCTTCTCCGTGAGGAGGTCTTGTAGGACCTCTCGTGATGGGGTCTTGAATCCACTTGGGGGATCTTCTCCGAAGAGGCGCTTGACTCCGATGGAGAAGTAACCAAGTGGATGAGCAAAGCTCTATCTCAAATATGAGCTATCACAGTGCTAACCCTAGCTAGGAGGAGGTAGGGGGTATTTATAGTCTAGGTCCACGAAGGGGTAAGTGGGAGAGGGATACATGGGCCTCGGGCCCGATCTCTATGCGCAGACATGCGTCGGACGTCCGATCGCTCACGGGCATCCGGTCGTTCGGAACTCTTCGGACTTTCGATGTTTTGGCTCTGGTCCGAAAGTGTCGGATGTCCGGTCGGGGTCGGTCGTTCGGGCGCTGATGAGTGTCGGACGTCCGGTGTCGGGCGGTCGCCCGGGCGCTGTAGGTTGCCTCGACTAGATTTGATCTGGCTGGTGAAGTCTCCGGGCGTCGGACGCCCGGAGATCATCAGTCATCTGGAGGTCGTCGGACGTTGGAGAGCTGTAGCCTCCTGGCAGCTCTTCCTCTTGTTCATCGTGCTTGGTGTCCTCGCCGTCTTGTCCAATGCTCGTAGCTATTCCATGGCCTTCCTCTTGGTTCCTGGTCATGCATAGCACATATGTTTGAGGTAGTAGCCATGTCTCACATGTGGAAAGTGACGATTCGAAGAGGAGCGAGTTCACCTTGTGTCCAATGGCATATGTTCGAGGTCTCGTCATATGTCCTCTTGGGGCTTGGAGACTAGTCGAAGTGTACATGGGGATGAACGTGGGATGCTCCACTGCACCTTGTGCCTTCCCCTGGGAAGCATCACTACAAAAAAATACACTTCCGTGATGATACGTGTTTGTCACAGTAGGTCGCGTTTTTTGTCATGCATGTACATCCATGACAAATTTATGACAAAATCAAGATAGTCATACATGTGCTGTCATAGAAGTGTTCCATGACATTACCAAAATTATCATCATGGAAGTGTCCACTTCCATGACGATAAATCGTGCGTCACAGAAGTGCTTTCGTCAAGGGTGACCGACACGTGGCATCCACCGTAACGGAACGCCGTTAAGCTATCGGGTCGGGTTTTGGATCCGATAACCCGTTAACAGCCCCGACCAATGGGGATTTTCCACGTGTAAAATCGTCATTGGCTGGAGGAAACACGTGCCAGCTCATTGTTGGGACAGATGTCATCCACTCATTGGACAGAAGGCGCCTATGATACGTCGACACGTGGCCCGACCCAACAGAGGCCCATTCCTGTGAAAAGGCCGGCCCGTTTGACTTGGTCAAAAGGTCACGGGCCGGCCCATGGAAAGCCTGTTAACGGCCTGTTCGCATATAGCCCATTTACAGCCGGCTAACCCAAGGCTCGTTACGCCCTATCCGAATTAGGCCTAGTAGCGTCATCTGGGCCATCCAATATGATTCCAGCCCGTTTTCACTTCTAGCCCATGTATGGCCCATGACGTCTTTCGGCCCATATGAGGCCCTATGTAACCTTTGGCCTATTAACGGCCCGTGGTGAAACTGGCCCGCAATGAACAGTGTATCACTTTAGACCCATTGACGGCCCGTGGTGAAACTGGCCCATAATGAACAGTGTATCACTTTATACCCATTAATGGCCCGTTATTCAATTGGGCCATTTCCAGCCCATGTTATCTTTCGGCCTTCTCGGAGACCATTTATTCTTGGGCTCATTTCGAGCATTCGTTTACTTACGGCCCGTTACTGTAATTTTCTGCTTGTGGGCGAAATTCAGCCCGTGGTTACAGTCGGCCCATTTGTGGTCCGTTAATACATTGGGCCGTTTTTATAGCGTCATCAAATACAGCCTATTAACGATGGCCCGTTATGGTCGGCCCATGAACGGACGATTCCAACTCTAGCCCGTTTACGGCCATAATGCGGCCTGTTATTGGCCCATGTTTGGCCAATCGATCATACGGCCCGTATAAGGCCCATCGATGATAGGGCCCGTAGAAGGCCCATTGTTTCTACGGCCCGTAGAAGGGCCAATGTTTCTACGGCCCGTAGAAGGCCTACTGTTTCTATGGCCCGTAGAAGGCCCACTGTTTCTATGGCCCGTAGCCTAGTGTCACTACAGTAAATATTAGCCCATGGTTATTGTGGCCTAGTTTTAAAAAATAGGTTATTGCAGCCACTAGCAAACCGCGGAAAAAGAACTGCACTGACTACAAGCAAACAAATAAACAAGACAACAAGGAAATAAATAAGCAAGCAACTTATGCTAGGCTATCATGGCTATTACACATATTACATCCACTGGGCATCAAAGTTCACCACTAGTGCAAATATAGGGAACACAGCAGCATATAAACACCGCAGCAAAACAAGTCCAGAACTGAAACCACTTCAGAAGAGTTCAAGAAACAATATCCTGGGTACCCATAATGCTGGCAAGATGCTTAGCAAGCTTATTAACTTTCTCTTGTTTGGCGCTTAAATCCTCTAGCGCTTGTTGTTGCACAAGAAAGTATGCATCTGAATTCTGCAGGAACTTCCTCAGTCCTTCGGCTTCTTGCCGCAGCACAGATGACTGATGCCTTTCAGCTTGTAGCTGAGACTGAAGAAGCCGAAGTGATTTAGGCAGCGAGTTCGAAGAGCTTGTGCCAGCGGTACTGGCCAGTAACTCGAACACTACATCAACGAGGACTGTGGGGTTTTCTCACTATCTACAAGATCGTTTTTATCACCTTTCTTGGAGACCAACAGGGTTGTCTCACTATCTTGAACCTTATCTGCATTACTTTCTCTACCATTGCATAGTGGGGTGCTCTTCTCCAATATTCTGTTTGCATACTACAAGAGAAACAAGCAGACACATCACAGGTTTAGCTTGTAGTATACCAAACTCATTTTGGTAAACCGGTTCAGTAGTAAGGTGGACAGGATAACAACATGAAACAAACATATATCTATGTACTATGGTCACTGTATTGTCCATATCATTCTAGTTTATGTTCCCTAATCAAGATAGAGACACAGTTCAACTCATATATTTTTAAGACACAACAGCATAGACATAATATAAGTGTGAGAAACTACACAACATTGGCAGCACTTGTAATGCGCATCACATGAGAACATAACTGTTTATACAACTTAAACTGAAATCAACATAGAGCAAGAAGTTAGAACGGCAATCTAGTTAAAGAAATAGGTTTAAAACATACCTGTTGCGCCATTGGAGTTTCAATTGGATCCTTCAAATTCAAAAGTAGTGTCATGCCCAATATGTGACCCTATCCAAAAGGAACTCGAAGGTCCCACCAAGGATAGACCCGCATATTGAAACGCTTTTGCAAGGTGGATATCATTACATCAACATTACATAATAGATGGGGATACATACAAAAGGCATACAATGCCAGACGAATACAACATCACAATATATAATAGCATCATCCGTCTACGGATGAATCACAAACAGAAACTTAAATGACATCCACCCTGCTAGCCCAGGCTGCCGACCTGGAACCTATCCCCTAATCGAAGAAGCAAAAGAAGAACTCAACGCAAGCAAACATCGCTCTCGCGTCATGATCATCGCATAACCTGTACCTGCAACTGGTGTTGTAGTAATCTGTGAGCCACGACGACTCAGCAATCCCATTACCATGGGTATCAAGACTAGCAAAGCTTAAAGGGAAAGGAAGGGGTAAAGTGGTGAGGCTGCAGCAGCGACTAAGCATATATGGTGGCTAACATACGCAAATAAGAGCGAGAAGAGAGCAAAAGGAACGGTCGTCAACTAGCAATGATCAAGAAGTGATCCTGAACTCCTACTTATGTCAAACATAACCCAAAGACCGTGTTCACTTCCCGGACTCCGCCGAGAAGAGACCATCACGGCTACACACACGGTTGATGCATTTTAATTCGGATCTGGTGTCAAGTTATCTACAACCGGACATTAACAAATTCCCATCTGCCTATAACCGCAGGCACGGCTTTCGAAAGATTATACCCTGCAGGGGTGTCCCAACTTAGCCCATGACAAGCTCTCGCGATCAACGAAGGAATAGACCTTCTCCCAGGAAGACCCGATCAGACTCGGAATCCCGGTTTACAAGACATTTCGACAATGGTAAAACAAGACCAGCAAGACCGCCCGATGCGCCGACAATCCCGATAGGAGCTGCACATATCTCGTTCTCAGGGCAACACTGGATGAACACTACGTACAACTAAAACCAGCCCTCGAGTTTCCCCGAGGTGGAGCTGCAAGTGGCTCTGGTTCGGACCAACACTTAGACAAGCACTGGCCCGGGGGGGGGGGCTGTAATAAAGATGACCCTTGGGTTAATTACTCCCAAGGGAAATATAGGTGGTGGTTGAGGCAAATGGTAAAAGTCAATGTTGGGCCTTGCTGGAGGAGTTTTATTCAAAGCGAACTGTCAAGGGGGTCCCATAAATCACCCGACCGCGTAAGGAACGCAAAATCCGGGAACATAACACCGGTATGACGGAAACTAGGGCGGCAAGAGTGGAACAAAACACCAGGCATAAGGCCGAGCCTTCCACCCTTTACCAAATATATAGATGCATTAATAATATAAGAGATATTGTGATATCCCAACCAAAATCCTGTCCACCATGGAGCAATCTTCAACTTCACCTGCAACTAGCAACGCTATAAGAGGGGCTGAGCAAAGCGGTAACATAGCCAAACAACGGTTTGCATAGGAAAGGTGTCAAAGGTTAGAGGTTCATGGCAATTTGGGATGGCTTGATAAACAGATGATAGGTAGCGCAGCAAAGCGATAGAACGAAGCAACTAGCATAGCAATGATAGTAGTGAGATCCAGGGTAGCGGTCATCTTGCCTGAAATCCCGCAAGGAAGAAGAACGAGTCCATGAAGAAGACAACGGACGTAGTCGAACGAATCCTCACAATCGCAACATTACCGGAACTAAGAAGCAACACCGGAAAGAAACAAACAACATGGTAAACACACAAGCATAATCATGGCATGATGCACAATCAAGTATGATGCATGTCCGGTTTAATGAGGCATGGCATGGCAAAGTGCAACAACAATACTACAAGTTAAGTGGAGCTCAATATGCAACGAGTTGCATATTGACAAAACACCACATCAATATTTAGTTCTCTCTCGTTTAAGCTACCCAACAATATTAAATGTTATTAAACATGGCAAGAGGTGAAAATATGAAACTACCTATCTAGACAGTTAAATGAGGCCAGAAACAACAACAACAACTCCGGAAAATCCCCATATGCAAATTTTAGATTCGGTACTGTTCTGCCCTAAAAACAATTTAGAGTTGTTAAACAGGAAAATAAAGTGGACCATGTTAATCTAGGCATTTTTCCACCCCATATACATATAAAGTTTATTAAATTCGGAGGTACGGTTATTTAGTTATGAATTAAAGCATTTTAACATGGCATTTATGCAAATTTAAACAAACAGCAAGTTAAACATTTTTAACATGGATGAAAATGGCATATTATGAAAGTAGATAAAATTCTAAGCATTTTTCAATATAACTTGTTTTAAACCGATGCATGGTTAATGAGTTATTAATGCATGAACTTTAGGGGTTTTTCTGTAAATCTGTTAATTCTACGGATAATGTTAAAATCGCAGAACGGAAAAAAACTACTGGGCTGAAACTGTTGGGCGCTGGGCTGCTCACCTAGCTGGGCTAGGCACAGATCGGTGGAGGTGGGAGCTGCTCACATTGGGCTTCAGCCCAGGACGGTGGCGCGGCTGGGCTGGGCTTGGGAGGCAAGGCCCACAAGGGCGTCCCTCGCGGTCAACGAAGGCCTCGGGCGCTCCTCGTCCTCCCGACAGGAAGTCGAGCGAGGCCATGGCGTGCGCTTGGCGAGGACTGATGGCGGCTCCAGTGATGGTAGGACGACGATGGCGAGGCGACAAAGGGCGGCAGAGGGGTGGATCCAGGCGCGAACAGGCGTTGGGGTCCCGTTTCTGGCCGGATTGAGGCAGAGGGCAGCGTCCCATGGACTCCGGCGTGACGTGGGAAGGCAGGGGACCGACGGGAGGTCCGGGCGATGGCGCGGGTGAAGTCTGGCGAGGCGGCGAGGGGAGACTGCGCGGGGGCGCGCTCCTGCGGGCCGGTCGCCGGAGTCAGCCGGCAGCAAGGCGGCGGAGCTCTGGATCGGGAGCTCCTCTCCTGATCTGGAGCTTGGGGAGCAGGGGCGACGCGGTGCGGGCGCCTCGGCACCTCGGGCCAGATCGGCCCGGGGCGGGCCCTGGGACGGGCCTGCGGTGAAGTGGGGATGCAGGGGAGGCGACGTGGCGGGCTTGATGGCTGCGGAGGCGGGAAGGCGACGTGGCGGCGCCCGGTTGGCCGGGGCAACGTCTCAGGGCGGCGCAGCCTCTGGGCCGGCGACAAGTGGCGGCGAGGAGGGGCGGCGCGGATTCTGAGGAGGAGGAGGCTAGAGGTAGGTGGGGGGGTTAGGCTGCCCAAAATGGACAAGGGGTGTCCATATATAGCAAAATTGATAGGGTTGGGGTTAGGAGGGTTTTGGGGGCTTTCGGAGCCTCCGATCGCGATCCGACGATCAGGAACAGAGGGGGGTTTAGCTGGGCTACAGGTGCGCTGAGAAGAGGGGTTGGGCTGAGAGAAGAGGAGAGAAAGAGAGGCCGGCGGTAGTTTCGGAGACCGAAACGTCCGACGAATAAACCAACTATATCGCTGTTATAAATATAACGGTTGGGCAGTCAAACGAACTCCGAATGCGATGAAACTTGGCAGGCGCTCTGTCTACACTATAATAAGACCGCACGACAAGTTGCAACCCATTCCGAGAACATTTTTATGCCACTTATAAAATAATATTTCGGAGGTGCCGCGGGCGCGTGCGAGTGTGTCTGGACTCCGAACGGACAACGGAGAGAACCGGCGGAACACGAACGGATGCAAGTTTTGAAAATCATGCAGATGAAATGCAGATGATGACATGAGATGAGATGCATAACAAGAACAAAAGCAAAACAACAGACAAAAACCCAACCACGGAGGAAATATCATATAGCATCTCCGGAAAAGGCAAGAGTTGGAGTTACGAATATGGAAAGTTGTATCCGGGGCGTTACAACACTCCACCACTACGAGAGGATCTCGTCCCGAGATCTAGGATGGCACCGGAGGGAAAAGGAATAGGAAGATAAGCGGTAAAACTAAGTTGCTTCTTCGACAAACGAGTGAAACCACGAACCTTGAGAGGTTGAGCAATTAGAGATGAACCGAGATTGCAAACAATCTGTTAGAAAAGAGGAACAAGGAACATTACGGAACTTGAAGGTTGCAAAGACATGAATCAAGAGTTTAATGGACAAGATAGAATTCGAAACCACTCCGGTTAAAACAAGATGAGAGAAGAAGATAATTTGGGCAGCACTGCGGACTGTAAATGGAAGAAATGAACATGAACTTGAGAAGATGAGAGGATACTTGATGAAATCAACAACATACTGCCTCCGGAACTATTGAAAGAGTGGCATAATGGGTAAGAAGGATTTCAGACAGCACTCCGATTGAAACGATAGGCAAAACTTGATAATATGAAAAGAACTTGAAGAGATGACACCACACTTCGGTTAAATGGAGAAGCAAGGAGAAGAACATGATCTTGCCAAAGCAAGATGATGAGTGAAAAGAGCAACATCACAATGCCTTCGGAACGAAAGAATAGAAGCTAGATTGTTGGGATAAAGGGGCGGAGAAGAAAATGACAATTTCTGCCGCAAATGAACTTGGAAAGCATCCTTGCGAGAAGGATTGAATGGAGTTGTTGGAAAACCAACAACGAAAAGAATAAGCTTGTAGTGGGCTTATGGAAAACATCCCAAAATTATGAGGTGACAACCGGCCACTAACGAAAAACAATTGCTTTCTTGAGAATAACGAAGAGATGAAAAACCTCTTTCACACAGAAGGTTATGGAGAAAGCTTGGATCATTGATAAGCACCACAAACAGCAACATTCCCAACGGAAGGCTTTAGGTGAAATCTGACACAAGATAACTGCAATGAAGAGATTGATGGACTGAGAAGAACTCATGCTCGAAGGAGTTGATGGGTTTAACTACCTCATTCTTGACAACATATGAATCATGAAACATGAATGAAATTGTCAAGAGTGACATAACACCACCTCAAAAGATATTGTAGAAGGAATTGCACTTTGAAATGCAAGAGGAAGATTACTTGAACGCCTCAAAACAAAACATGTGTTGAGCACCATGTTTATTTTAGAGTAAAGCTTGGCAGATCATAGATTCGAGAGAAATCTTGAAGAACAATTGAAGAATGAAAAGAATCCTTGATGAACCACCATGTAGAGCCTCCATGAAGAACTCCGGTAAAGAAAGGATGATAGAAAGAAAGAGAAGTTGAAAACACAAGGTGAAGCCTTGCGATGATTTAGATGGAGCTTTGCGATGACATAACCGAGAAAACTTGGAATTCTGGAAACGAAAAGATGAAACATCTCGAACCAGGAAATGTGACATGATGAACAACTCCGGAAAGAAGAAACTAGATTACTTGGATGAAACAATAATAAGAATTACATTATGCCTATTCTTCACCAATTTAAATTGATGACAAACAACGGATTTGGCATACTACTTATTCTCGTAGAAAGAATTAAGAGAGATATAGCATAAACTTGAGAAGGTATAGATGGAACCACCGGTGGGATTGAAACAACGAATGAAATGATACGGTAGCAAAGGAGAGGAATCTTGAACGAACCACCGTAAGAATTGAAAATGAAAGTGGCAAAGGCACAAATCACCGGGAAGAATTGGAAAACGAATGAAGATACTTGAGGCAATTGAGATACAAGAGAACAAAGAGATCATGAACTGATTAGATAATACTTGAATGATGCATCGGAAGAAGTCCAGAACGAGAGTTGAAAGCTGAGAATGAATAATTTGAGATGATGGGCTACGGGGAATCAATCTGAAAGACTCTTGAATGGCTTCGGATGGATGAAAAAAATTCTCACAACGAAACAATTATGAGAGGATGCATCAAGCTAGAACCATGAATCTTCAAGAGAATGGAGCAAGATTTAGAAGAAACACTTCTTCGGTCTTCAAATGTTGAGAATGATGATGAGAACCACCATGAATTGTTGAGACACTCCAGAAGGATTAAAAGAAAAGGTTGAGCAAATGAAAGAATTTGAAAACGTCCTTGGAAACGACTATGACTGATGAAATTCATTCTTACGTCAACATGGAAATGAATTTGAGAATCGTTCCTGATAATTCGAAGAGTCAGGTAAGATCCTGGGAAAAGACCTGTGGGTTAGGGCCCACTCAAAAGAAACACCATTGAAATAATTTAGAAAGAGGGATTGCACGGTAGAATTAAATGACTTGAATGAGATTAATAACCTCGAAATATCTTCAGCGGATTGAGAATGGAAACACAATCTTTGAGATATCTTCAGCACTCCAGAACAAATAATAGGAAGAAGTGAATGATTAAGAGGTGCATCGGCATTAGAAAAGCATTAGAACGAGGAAAGGAATATGATGACACTGAAAGCTTGAATTGGATCCGCCGAGAAGAAAACAACAATGAAGGATGATGAACTTGAAGCTCCTTGGCCAACTTCATGATAATCACCGGGTAAGAACATTGATTGAAAAGAGTGAATAGACTTCCACAAATAAATGGATACTTGATTAAGAAATATGAGTCCTTGAAGAAAAGGGTGGGAGGGCGGGAAAACAAAGACAACTTGGGGAAATGGAACAAACACCGTTGAGAAAACTTAGAGTTGATCTTGCGGATGTTGAAATGATCGGATCCACTTGAAGAGAAGCACACCGGTTGGAAAAGAATTAACATGACAATCTCGATGATCAAAAGGATTAGTACTCCCATAGAAATATGAGAACACCGTTTAGGAAAGGTATGGATTCAACACTTGACTTTGAAGCAACTCGAATACCACAAATAAAACAAAACAAAGGATTTGGCTTGCAGAATAAGCCGGAACAAACATATGATAGAGATTTCGTCCGAAGTTTTCGTGGTGGGGCCCACACGGGCTCGAGTGTACAGCACCATCATGTACAAGGCAGTGCACATGACATACGAAGTGTCCCCGAACCAGCATAGCCAAGGGTTCTTTAAGACACAACGAGACCACTGTAAAAACGACCGTGGAAAGGCGGACCACTAGACGTCGAACCCCAATCTCATATCATGCATCTGTCGAAAAGATATTCTAGGAGCTACTTGAATTCCCACCTATAAAACTCCCGAAACTTTCTGGTTATGCAATCTGGTGTTGGGGATACAGGGGAAGCAATATATCTCACCCAAACTAACAATACCTACATCCAGCTGTATCCATCCGTCAACACATAACCAAGAAACCTTCGGAAATCGTGTACCTCAACCTTCGAAAAGCATCCGTTATACGAGTTATGGCAATACTCCCGAGCTCGCCCCAGTACTGGGTTATCGGGGTTATCTCACCAACAACTGCATAAAAGAGATTTTCGATGTCGGCAAATCTCAGGTATTCCAGAACTGCAACGATAAAATTGTGACGACAACACCTCAGAGCTCGACTCCCCGGGTCAAAGCCACATAAATAGACAGGAGGCACCAAGAACAATGTTCTCGTCACAAAACCATCGGAACGATTCCAAGATACCCGCGTGATCCTAAAAAAATTTAGTGAAATTTGAGGAGAGGAAAGACAAAACATCTACGTCAGGAGACCTCACCAGAGCGACGAAGGGGCTGAGGAGTAAAAAGAATCCTACTCTCCGATATATATAATCCTAAGACTCAAAATAGTTTTCTTCTAGACTCAACAACGGCCAACAATCAAGGGGGCTCCTATGGTCGGTCGAGGCTCTGATTACCAACTTGTCACGCCCAATATGCGACCCTATCCAAAAGGAACTCGAAGGTCCCACCAAGGATAGACCCGCATATTGAAACGCTTTTGCAAGGTGGATATCATTACATCAACATTACATAATAGATGGGGATACATACATAAGGCATACAATGCCACACGAATACAACATCACAATACATAAGAGCATCATCCGACTACGGATGAATCACAAACAGAAACTCAAACGACATCCACCCTGCTAGCCCAGGCTGCCGACCTGGAACCTATCCCCTGATCGAAGAAGCAGAAGAAGAACTCAACGCAAGCAAGCATCGCTCTCGCGTCATGATCATCGCATAACCTGTACCTGCAACTGTTGTTGTAGTAATCTGTGAGCCACGAGGACTCAGCAATCCCATTACCATGGGTATCAAGACTAGCAAAGCTTAAAGGGAAAGGAAGGGGTAAAGTGGTGAGGCTGCAGCAGCGACTAAGCATATATGGTGGCTAACATACGCAAATAAGAGCGAGAAGAGAGCAAAGGAACGGTCGTCAACTAGCAATGATCAAGAAGTGATCCTGAACTCCTACTTACGTCAAACATAACCCAAAACCGTGTTCACTTCCCGGACTCCGCCGAGAAGAGACCATCACGGCTACACACACGGTTGATGCGTTTTAATTCGGATCTGGTGTCAAGTTATCTACAACCGGACATTAACAAATTCCCATCTGCCTATAACCGCAGGCACGGCTTTCGAAAGATTATACCCTGCAGGGGTGTCCCAACTTAGCCCATGACAAGCTCTCGCGATCAACGAAGGAATAGACCTTCTCCCAGGAAGACCCGATCAGACTCGGAATCCCGGTTTACAAGACATTTCGACAATGGTAAAACAAGACCAGCAAGACCGCCCGATGCGCCGACAATCCCGATAGGAGCTGCACATATCTCGTTCTTAGGGCAACACCGGATGAACACTACGTACAACTAAAACCAGCCCTCGAGTTTCCCCGAGGTGGCGCTGCAAGTGGCTCTGGTTCGGACCAACACTTAGACAAGCACTGGCCCGGGGGGGCTGTAATAAAGATGACCCTTGGGTTAATTACTCCCAAGGGAAATATAGGTGGTGGTGAGGCAAATGGTAAAAGTCAATGTTGGGCCTTGCTGGAGGAGTTTTATTCAAAGCGAACTGTCAAGGGGGTCCCATAAATCACCCGACCGCGTAAGGAACGCAAAATCCGGGAACATAACACCGGTATGACGGAAACTAGGGCGGCAAGAGTGGAACAAAACACCAGGCATAAGGCCGAGCCTTCCACCCTTTACCAAATATATAGATGCATTAATAATATAAGAGATATTGTGATATCCCAACCAAAATCCTGTCCACCATGGAGCAATCTTCAACTTCACCTGCAACTAGCAACGCTATAAGAGGGGCTGAGCAAAGCGGTAACATAGCCAAACAACGGTTTGCATAGGAAAGGTGTCAAAGGTTAGAGGTTCATGGCAATTTGGGATGGCTTGATAAACAGATGATAGGTAGCGCAGCAAAGCGATAGAACGAAGCAACTAGCATAGCAATGATAGTAGTGAGATCCAGGGTAGCGGTCATCTTGCCTGAAATCCCGCAAGGAAGAAGAACGAGTCCATGAAGAAGACACACGGACGTAGTCGAACGAATCCTCACAATCGCAACATTACCGGAACTAAGAAGCAACACCGGAAAGAAACAAACAACATGGTAAACACACAAGCATAATCATGGCATGATGCACAATCAAGTATGATGCATGTCCGGTTTAATGAGGCATGGCATGGCAAAGTGCAACAACAATACTACAAGTTAAGTGGAGCTCAATATGCAACGAGTTGCATATTGACGAAACACCACATCAATTATTTAGTTCTCTCTCTGTTAGGTACCCAACAACATTAAATGTTATTAAACATGGCAAGAGGTGAAACATATGAAAACTACCTATCTAGGCAAGTTTAAATGAGGCAGGAAACAACAAACAACAATTCCGGAAAATCCCCATATGCAAATTTTAGATTCGGTACTGTTCTGCCCTAAACACAATTTTAGAGTTGTTAAAAAGGAAAATAAAGTGGACCATGTTAATCTAGGCATTTTTCCACCCCATATACATATAAAGTTTATTAAATTCGGAAGTACGGTTATTTAGTTATGAATTAAAGCATTTTAACATGGCATTTATGCAAATTTAAACAAACAGCAAGTTAAACATTTTTAACATGGATGAAAATGGCATATTATGAAAGTAGATAAAATTCTAAGCATTTTTCATATATAACTTATTTTAAACCGATGCATGGTTAATGAGTTATTAATGCATGAACTTTAGGGGTTTTTCTGTAAATCTGTTAATTCTACGGATAATGTTAAAATCGCAGAACGGAAAAAAACTACTGGGCTGAAACTGTTGGGCGCTAGGCTGCTCACCTAGCTGGGCTAGGCCCAGATCGGTGGAGGTGGGAGCTGCTCACATTGGGCTTCATCCCAGGACGGTGGCGCGGCTGGGCTGGGCCTTGGGGAGGCAAGGCCCACAAGGGCGTCCCTCGCGGTCAACGAAGGCCTCGGCGCTCCTCGTCTCCCCAACAGGAAGTCGAGCGAGGCCACGGCGCGGCGCTGGCGAGGACTGATGGCGGCTCCGGTGATGGTAGGACGACGACGGCGAGGCGACAAAGGGCGGCAGAGGGGTGGATCCAGGCGCGGACGGGCATCGGGGTCCCGTTTCTGGCCGGATCGAGGCGGAGGGCAGTGTCCCATGGACTCCGGCGTGACGTGGGAAGGCAGGGGACCGACAGGGAGGTCCGGGCGATGGTGCGGGTGAAGTCTGGCGAGGCGGCGAGGGGAGACTGCGGCGGGGGCGCGCTCCTGCGAGGCCCGGTCGCCGGAGTCAGCCGGCAACAAGGCGACAGAGCTCTGGATCGGGAGCTCCTCTCCTGATCTGGAGCTTGGGGAGCAGGGGCGATGCGGTGCGGGCGCCTCGGGCACCTCGGGCCCAGATCGGCCCGGGGCGGGCCTGGGACGGGCCTGCGGTGAAGTGGGGATGCAGGGGAGGCGACGTGGCGGGGCTTGAGTGGCTGCGGGAGGCGGGGAAGGCGACTTGGCGGCGCCCGGTTGGCCGGGGCAACATCTCAGGTGGCGGCGCAGCCTCTGGGCCGGCGACAAGTGGCGGCGAGGGAGTGGGGCGGCACGGATTCTGAGGAGGGGGAGGCTAGAGGTAGGTGGAGGGGGGTTAGGCTGCCCAAAATGGACAAGGGGTGTCCATATATAGCAAAATTGCTAGGGTTTGGGGGTTAGGAGGGGTTTTGGGGGCTTTCGGAGCCTCCGATCGCGATCCGACGATCAGGAACAAAGGGGGGTTTAGCTGGGCTGCAGGTGCGCTGAGAAGAGGGGTTGGGCTGAGAGAAGAGGAGAGAAAGAGAGGCCCGGCGGTAGTTTCGGAGACCGAAACGTCCGACGAATAAACCAACTATATCGCGGTTATAAATATAACGGTTGGGCAGTCAAACGAACTCCGAATGCGATGAAACTTGGCAGGCGCTCTGTCTACACTATAATAAGACCGCACGACAAGTTGCAACCCATTCCGAGAACATTTTTATGCCACTTATAAAATAATATTTCAGAGGTGCCGCGGGCGCGTGCGAGTGTGTCTGGACTCCGAACGGACAACGGAGAGAACCGGCGGAACACGAACGGATGCAAGTTTTGAAAATCATGCAGATGAAATGCAGATGATGACATGAGATGAGATGCATAACAAGAACAAAAGCAAAACAACAGACAAAAACCCAACCACGGAGGAAATATCATATAGCATCTCCGGAAAAGGCAAGAGTTGGAGTTACGAATATGGAAAGTTGTATCCGGGGCGTTACAACACTCCACCACTAAGAGAGGATCTCGTCCCGAGATCTAGGATGGCACCGGAGGGAAAAGGAATAGGAAGATAAGCGGTAAAACTAAGTTGCTTCTTCAACAAACTAGTGAAACCACGAACTTTGAGAGGTTGAGCAATTAGAGATGACCGAGATTGCAAACAATCTGTTAGAAAAGAGGAACAAGGAACATTATGGGAACTTGAAGGTTGCAAAGACATGAATCAAGAGTTTAATGGACAAGATAGAATTCGAAACCACTCCGGTTAAAACGAGATAAGAATGAATAAGAATGATATAATTTTGACAGCACTCCGACTATAAATGGAAGAAATTGAACATGAACTAGACAAGATGAGAGGATACTTGATGAAATCAACAACATACTGCCTCCGGAACTATTGAAAGAGTGGCATAATGGGTAAGAAGGATTTCAGACAGCACTTCGATTGAAACGATAGGCAAAACTTGATAATATGAAAAGAACTTGAATGAGAACACAACACTCCGGTTAAATGGATAAGAAAGAAAGAACACGATCCTCACAAAACAAGATGATGAGTGAAAAGAACAACATCACAATGCCTTCGGAAGAAAGAATAGAAGATAGATCACTGGAATAAAAGAATGGAGAAGAAAATGCCAACTTCTGCCACAAGTGAGCTTGGAAAGCATCCTTGCAAAGAAGGATTGAACGGAGTTGTTGGAAAACCAACAACGAAAAGAATAAGCCTGTAGTGGGATTATGGAAAACATCCCAAAATTATGAGGTGACAACCGGCCACTAACGGAAACAATTGCTTGCTTGAGAACAATGAAGAGATGAAAAACCTCTTTCACCGAGAAGGATATGGAGAAAGCTTGGATCATTGATAAGCACCACAATAGTAACATTCCTTAGGAAGGCTTTAGGTGAAATCTATACCAAGATAACTCCAAAGAAGAAGTTGATTGGTCGAAAAGATCTCTTGAACAAAGAGAAAATGATGGGTTTAACTACCTCATTCTTGACAACATATGAATCATGAAACATGAATGAAATTGTCAATAGTGACATAACACCACCTCAAAAGATATTGTAGAAGGAATTGCACTTCGAAATGCAAGAAGAAGAATACTTGAACGCCTCAAAACAAAACATGTGTTGAGCACCATGTTTATTTTAGAGTAAAGCTTGGCAGATCATAGATTCGAGAGAAATCTTGAAGAACAATTGAAGAATGAAAAGAATCCTTGACGAACCACCATGTAGAGCCTCCATGAAGAACTCCGGTAAAGAAAGGATGATAGAAAGAAAGAGAAGTTGAAAACACAAGGTGAACCCTTGTGATGATTTAGATGGAGCTTTGCGATGATATAACCGAGAAAACTTGGAATTCTGGAAACGAAAAGATGAAACATCTCGAACCAGGAAATGTGACATGATGAACAACTCCGGAAAGAAGAAACTAGATTACTTGGATGAAACAATAATAAGAATTACATTATGCCTATTCTTCACCAATTTAAATTGATGACAAACAATGGATTTGGCATACTACTTATTCTCATAGAAAGAATTAAGAGAGATATAGCATAAACTTGAGAAGGTATAGATGGAACCACCGGTGGGATTGAAACAACGAATGAAATGATACGGTAGCAAAGGAAGAGGAATCTTGAATGAACCACCGTAAGAATTGAAAATGAAAGTGGCAAAGGCACAAATCACCGGGAAGAATTGGAAAACGAATGAAGATACTTGAGGCAATTTACATACAAGAGAACGAAGAGATCATGAACTGATTAGATAATACTTGAACGATGCATCGGAAGAATTCCAGAACGAGAGTTGAAAGCTGAGAATGAATAATTCTGAGATGATGGGCTACGGGGAATCAATCTGAAAAGACTCTTGAATTGCTCCGGATGGATGAAAAAAATTCTCACAATCGAAAACAATTATGAGAGGATGGCATCAAGCTAGAACCATGAATCTTCAAGAGAATGGAGCAAGATTTAGAAGAAACACTTCTTCGGTCTTCAAATGTTGAGAATGATGATGAGAACCACCATGAATTGTTGAGACACTCCAGAAGGATTAAAAGAAAAGGTTGAGCCAAAGATGAAAAGAATTTGAAAATGTCCTTGGAAACGATCTGACTGATGAAATTCATTCTTACGTCAAACTTGGAAATGAATTTGAGAATCGCTCCTAATAATTCAAAGAGTCAGGTAAGATCCTGGGAAAAGACCTGTGGGTTAGGGCCCACTCAAAAGAAACACCATTGAAATAATTTAGAAGAGGGATTGCACCGGTAGAATTAAATGACTTGAATGAGATAATAACCTCAAAATATCTTGAGCGGATTGAGAATGGAAACACAAATCTTTTGAGATATCTTCAGCACTCTAGAACAAATAAATAGGAAGAAGTGAATGATTAAGAGGTGCATCAGCATTAGAAAGCATCAGGAACGAGGAAAGGAATATGATGAACATCGAAAGCTTGAATTGGATCCGCCGGAGAAGAAACAACAATGAAGGATGATGAACTTCAAGCTCCTGGCCAACTTCATGATAATCACCGGGTAAGAACATTGATTGAAAAGAGTGAATAGACTTCCCACAAATAAATGGATACTTGATTAAGAAATATGAGTCCTTGAAGAAAAAGGGTGGGAGGGCGGGAAAACAAAGACAACTTGGGGAAATGGAACAAACACCGGTAAGAAAACTTAGAGTTGGTCTTGCGGATGTTGAAATGATCGGATCCACTTGAAGAGAAGCACACCGGTTGGAAAAGGATTAACATGACAATCTCGATGATAAAAAAGGATTAGTATTCACATAGCAATATGAGAACACCGTTTAGGAAAGGTATGGATTCAACACTTGACTTTGAAGCAACTCAAATACCACAAATAAAACAAAACAAAGGATTTGGCTTGCAAAATAAGCCAGAAACAAACATATGATAGAGATTTCGTCCGAAGTTTTTGTGGTGGGGCCCACACGGGCTCGAGTGTACAGCACCATCATGTACAAGGCAGTGCACATGACATACGAAGTGTCCCCGAACCAGCATAGCCAAGGGTTCTTTAAGACACAACGAGACCACTGTAAAAACGACCGTGGAAAGGCGGACCACTAGACGTCAAACCCCAATCTCATATCATGCATCTGTCAAAAAGATATTCTAGGAGCTACTTGAATTCCCACCTATAAAACTCCCGAAACTTTCTGGTTATGCAATCTGGTGTTGGGGATACAGGGGAAGCAATATATCTCACCCAAACTAACAATCCCTACATCCAGCTGTATCCATCCGTCAACACATAACCAAGAAACCTTCGGAAATCATGCACCTCAACCTTCAAAAAGCATCCATTATACGAGTTATGGCAATACTCCCGAGCTCGCCCCAGTACTGGGTTATCGGGGTTATCTCACCAACAACTGCATCAAAGAGATTTTCGATGTCGGCAAATCTCAGGTATTCCAGAACTGCAACGATAAAATTGTGACGACAACACCTCAGAGCTCGACTCCCCGGGTCAAAGCCACATAAATAGACAGGAGGCACCAAGAACAATGTTCTCGTCACAAAACCATCGGAACGATTCCAAGATACACGCGTGATCCTAAAAATTTTTTAGTGAAATTTGAGGAGAGGAAAGACAAAACATCTACGTCAGGAGACCTCACCAGAGCGACGAAGGGGGCTGAGGAGTAAAAAGAATCCTACTCTCCGATATATATAATCCTAAGACTCAAAATAGTTTTCTTCTAGACTCAACAACGTCCAACAATCAAGGGGGCTCCTATGGTCGTTCGAGGCTCTGATTACCAACTTGTCACGCCCAATATGCGACCCTATCCAAAAGGAACTCGAAGGTCCCACCAAGGATAGACCCGCATATTGAAACGCTTTTGCAAGGTGGATATCATTACATCAACATTACATAATAGATGGGGATACATACATAAGGCATACAATGCCACACGAATAAACATCACAATATATAATAGCATCATCCGTCTACGGATGAATCACAAACAGAAACTCAAACGACATCCACCCTGCTAGCCCAGGCTGCCGACCTGGAACCTATCCCCTGATCGAAGAAGCAGAAGAAGAACTCAACGCAAGCAAGCATCGCTCTCGCGTCATGATCATCGCATAACCTGTACCTGCAACTGTTGTTGTAGTAATCTGTGAGCCACGAGGACTCAGCAATCCCATTACCATGGGTATCAAGACTAGCAAAGCTTAAAGGGAAAGGAAGGGGTAAAGTGGTGAGGCTGCAGCAGCGACTAAGCATATATGGTGGCTAACATACGCAAATAAGAGCGAGAAGAGAGCAAAAGGAACGGTCGTCAACTAGCAATGATCAAGAAGTGATCCTGAACTCCTACTTACGTCAAACATAACCCAAAGACCGTGTTCACTTCCCGGACTCCGCCGAAAAGAGACCATCACGGCTACACACACGGTTGATGCGTTTTAATTCGGATCTGGTGTCAAGTTATCTACAACCGGACATTAACAAATTCCCATCTGCCTATAACCGCAGGCACGGCTTTCGAAAGATTATACCCTGCAGGGGTGTCCCAACTTAGCCCATGACAAGCTCTCGCGATCAACGAAGGAATAGACCTTCTCCCAGGAAGACCCGATCAGACTCGGAATCCCGGTTTACAAGACATTTCGACAATGGTAAAACAAGACCAGCAAGACCGCCCGATGCGCCGACAATCCCGATAGGAGCTGCACATATCTCGTTCTCAGGGCAACACCGGATGAACACTACGTACAACTAAAACCAGCCCTCGAGTTTCCCCGAGGTGGAGCTGCAAGTGGCTCTGGTTCGGACCAACACTTAGACAAGCACTGGCCCGGGGGGGCTGTAATAAAGATGACCCTTGGGTTAATTACTCCCAAGGGAAATATAGGTGGTGGTGAGGCAAATGGTAAAAGTCAATGTTGGGCCTTGCTGGAGGAGTTTTATTCAAAGCGAACTCTCAAGGGGGTCCCATAAATCACCCGACCGCGTAAGGAACGCAAAATCCGGGAACATAACACCGGTATGACGGAAACTAGGGCGGCAAGAGTGGAACAAAACACCAGGCATAAGGTCGAGCCTTCCACCCTTTACCAAATATATAGATGCATTAATAATATAAGAGATATTGTGATATCCCAACCAAAAATCCTGTCCACCATGGAGCAATCTTCAACTTCACCTGCAACTAGCAACGCTATAAGAGGGGCTGAGCAAAGCGGTAACATAGCCAAACAACGGTTTGCATAGGAAAGGTGTCAAAGGTTAGAGGCTGACATGGCAATTTGGGATGGCTTGATAAACAGGTAATAGGTAGCGCAGCAAAGCGATAGAATGAAGCAACTAGCATAGCAATGATAGTAGTGAGATCCAGGGTAGCGGTCATCTTGCCTGAAATCCCGCAAGGAAGAAGAACGAGTCCATGAAGAAGACACACGGACGTAGTCGAACGAATCCTCACAATCGCAACATTACCGGAACTAAGAAGCAACACCGGAAAGAAACAAACAACATGGTAAACCAACAAGCATAAGCATGGCATGATGTACAATCAAGTATGATGCATGACCGGTTTAATGAGCATGGCATGGCAAAGTGCAACAATCAATACTACAAGTTAAGTGGAGCTCAATATGCAACGAGTTGCATATTGACGAAACACCACATCAATTATTTAGTTCTCTCTCTGTTAGGTACCCAACAACATTAAATGTTATTAAACATGGCAAGAGGTGAAACATATGAAAACTACCTATCTAGGCAAGTTTAAATGAGGCCGGAAACAACAAACAACAATTCCGGAAAATCCCCATATGCAAATTTTAGATTCGGTACTGTTCTGCCCTAAACACAATTTTAGAGTTGTTAAACAGGAAAATAAAGTGGACCATGTTAATCTAGGCATTTTTCCACCCCATATACATATAAAGTTTATTAAATTCGGAGGTACGGTTATTTAGTTATGAATCAAAGCATTTTAACATGGCATTTATGCAAATTTAAACAAACAGCAAGTTAAACATTTTTAACATGGATGAAAATGGCATATTATGAAAGTAGATAAAATTCTAAGCATTTTTCATATATAACTTGTTTTAAACCGATCCATGGTTAATGAGTTATTAATGCATGAACTTTAGGGGTTTTTCTGTAAATCTGTTAATTCTACGGATAATGTTAAAATCGCAGAACGGAAAAAAACTACTGGGCTGAAACTTTTGGGCGCTGGGCTGCTCACCTAGCTGGGCTAGGCCCAGATCGGTGGAGGTGGGAGCTGCTCACATTGGGCTTCAGCCCAGGACGGTGGCGCGGCTGGGCTGGGCCTTGGGGAGGCAAGGCCCACAAGGGCGTCCCTCGCGGTCAACGAAGGCCTCGGGCGCTCCTCGTCCTCCCCAACAGGAAGTCGAGCGAGGCCATGGCGCGGCGCTGGCGAGGACTGATGGCGGCTCCGGTGATGGTAGGACGACGACGGCGAGGCGACAAAGGGCGGCAGAGGGGTGGATCCAGGCGCGGATGGGCGTCGGGGTCCCGTTTCTGGCCGGATCGAGGCGGTGGGCAGCGTCCCATGGACTCCTGCGCGACGTGGGAAGGAAGGGGACCGACGGGGAGGTCCGGGCGATGGTGCGGGTGAAGTCTGGCGAGGCGGCGAGGGGAGACTACGGCGGGGGCGCGCTCCTGCAAGGCCCGGTCGCCGGAGTCAGCCGGCAGCAAGGCGGCGGAGCTCTGGATCGGGAGCTCCTCTCCCGATCTGGAGCTTGGGGAGCAGGGGTGACGCGGTGCGGGCGCCTCGGGCACCTTGGGCCCAGATCGGCCCGGGGCGGGCCTGGGACGGGCCTGCGGCGAAGTGGGGATGCAGGGGAGGCGACGTGGCGGGGCTTGAGTGGCTGCGGGAGGCGGGAAAGGCGACGTGGCGGCGCCCGGTTGGCCGGGGCAACATCTCAGGTGGCGGCGAGGGAGTGGGCCGGCGCGGATTCTGAGGAGGAGGAGGCTAGAGGTAGGTGGAGGGGGGTTAGGCTGCCCAAAATGGACAAGGGGTGTCCATATATAGCAAAATTGCTAGGGTTTGGGGGTTAGGAGGGGTTTTGGGGGCTTTCGGAGCCTTCGATCGCGATCCGACGATCAGGAACGGAGGGGGGTTTAGCTGGGCTGCAGGTGCGCTGAGAAGAGGGGTTGGGCTGAGAGAAGAGGAGAGAAAGAGAGGCCCGGCGGTAGTTTCGGAGACCGAAACGTCCGACGAATAAACCAACTATATCGCGGTTATAAATATAACGGTTGGGCAGTCAAACGAACTCCGAATGCGATGAAACTTGGCAGGCGCTCTGTCTACACTATAATAAGACCGCACGACAAGTTGCAACCCATTCCGAGAACATTTTTATGCCACTTATAAAATAATATTTCGGAGGTGCCGCGGGCGCATGCGAGTGTGTCTGGACTCCGAACGAACAACGGAGAGAACCGGCGGAACACGAACGGATGCAAGTTTTGAAAATCATGCAGATGAAATGCAGATGATGACATGAGATGAGATGCATAACAAGAACAAAAGCAAAACAACAGACAAAAACCCAACCACGGAGGAAATATCATATAGCATCTCCGGAAAAGGCAAGAGTTGGAGTTACGAATATGGAAAGTTGTATCCGGGGCGTTACAAGTAGTTGGTATGAGTAAATACAGTGATGCAATAGCAAAGGAGTATGGACCATAGCTACGGAATCTGACCTGAGAATAGTTGCTCTTGTGCTTTAAACGTGGAGTTTGGGTTAGTTGTGGTGGTCTTAGTGCTTTGGGCACTGCAGTAGCTTTACAAACTGCTCGTGTGGGGGTACTCTATAGTGGACATGGTGCTTTGTCAACTATAAGTGGGTTATTATCCGCTGGGGTTGCGGTTAGATGGGTTGTAGCTGGTTCTCTGCCCAACGGTGTAAGTGTGCAATCTGGAAGAGTCTCGATTATGTGTGGTGGGGCTAGTTTGTGGGCCAGTACAACCATGGTTCTATCTGCATCGACGGGTAGCACTGTCTTTTGTGAAGAACAGGTTTTTGCTCCCTTCGATACCGCCATCACCCCCTCTAATTCAAATGGCTGGTAAACAAGAAAAGAAATTGAACGTACAGACATTTTATGATAGACAGATGTGGTAATTAAACAGGTTAGCATGACACAATTTCACATATATGATGCCTAACTAAACAGGTTAGCATGACACAGTTTTAGATATATGATGGATAACTTAATAGGATATAATGGCATAATTCAACATATGATGAGTACCTAAACAGGATGACATGACAAAACTATATGATGTCTTTCTAAAATAGGTTGGGATGAAATAATTCATACATGTTGTCTAAGTATACAGGATGGCATATGATATAATTGACATAATTGATTCATATACTAAGCAGGTGGCACTCGCATGTATGATCTCTAAACTAAGCAGATAGAATTTAATATTGTGCATATGATGTCTAAACTAAGCAATGCAAGACACCATATGCATCATATGAGAAATATAAACATTGCAACTTAGAGCATACACCTCAGGTGGGATATAGTACTGGTCATCTGTCTCTGAATCCTCCTCTGAGGAGCTCCTTGTAACCATCGAGATATATGCTTCAATAGGTACCATTGCCTGCTCTGAAGACCTT
The DNA here is from genome assembly GCF_018294505.1 of Triticum aestivum. NCBI lineage: Eukaryota > Viridiplantae > Streptophyta > Magnoliopsida > Poales > Poaceae > Triticum > Triticum aestivum. The sequence goes on from NC_057795.1 coordinate 363,709,916, forward strand.
GTTTTCACTCCAGATTTTTCCAAGTTAGAGCATGCACCTCGGGGGGGGGGGGGGGAATACGACTGATCATCTCTCTCTGAATCCTCCTCTGAGGAGCTATCTGTAACCAGCAAGAAATCTGCATCGACGGGTAGCACTGACTGCTCAGAAGACCTTATTTTCACTCCAGATTTTCCCATGACCGACTCAAATGGCTGATGCACGGGAAGAGTAGATGAATGTATAAACATTGCTGACACGATACAATTCACATATATGATGACTGGCTAAATAGGATGGATTGCATGATTCACGTATATGATGCCTGGCTAAAGAAGATGGCATTGCATAATTCCCATATACTCCCTCCATTCCTAAATATTTGTGTTTTTAGAGATTTGAAATGGACTACCACATACGGATGTATATAGACATATTTTAGAGTGTAGATTCACTCATTTTGTTCTGTATGTAGTCACTTGTTGAAATCTCTAAAAAGACAAATATTTAGGAATGGTGGGAGTATGATATAGAAACCAAACAGGTGGCATTCACACAAAGCAAATCTAAAATAAGCTGATGACATATAAGATGTATAATGTAAGCAATGCAAGGCGCCATATGCATGATATGACCAACATCAGCATGCCAGGTTAAAGCAAACACCTCAGGTGGTAAACAGGCATGGTCGGCTCCTTCTGAATCTCCATCTGAACAGTTATCTTCCTCTCGAACACAATCTGGAAATGCAGGAGAGGGGGGGGGCACTTCGCCCACCATGGAGCAGCGTCTGCATGGCATTATATTCGCACACAATGGTCTTCTCTTTTTCTCTACATGTTCAGTACGATTGTGTACAATATCTGACATGCATAAATAGTTAGATTTTGTAAGGCCTAAGGGGTGCATGCAAAAACCAAGACTGATGGTAGCAAACGAGTGGATGGATCCAAAACTAATGATAGCATGTAGATTATAGCTTCAGTTTAAAAAGATAGACAATGGATCATCTATTGTTTGTTGCCCACCCAACATGAACCACATAGAAGACCCCGGATGAACCAGATAGTAGACAGATACTATTCATTGTTGGCTCGATATGAGACCCATGGGCAATTCAAAACTCAAGATTGAACGATAAAGTAGCAGGTAATTATAACCGATGTATAACATAAGCAAACACGAAAGACTGCGACCTCTCTTCCGGAACTTTCTAGTCCTCAGGTTCATCTGCTCAGTCGATGACGGTAATGCAGTTGGCGTGGCTGCCGGCAACGAGGGAGATGATCTGAGGCGGCAAAAGAAAGTCTGCAGGGGGGATCTCTGCTGCAGTGAACGCTTCTGTCAATGGTGCACCTCAGGTGGGGTGGATGACGGCACGACAGGAGCAGGACATAACACACAGAATTTTCTTTGACGCCAATCTAAAAATGAAGTAAATCTGTAAGGGCTCCTTAGAATTGGAGGATTCTATAAACACAGGGATAGGAAAAACACAGGAATAGGATAGGAATGCACATGCAAAACAGAGCATTTGGAAACATAGGGTTTCAGTCAACCTGGGTGTTTGGCGCACATGAATTGGAAGAACATAGGAATGGAGAAACAAAGTGATGCAACGAGTGTAGAACCTCTTTGGCATAGCCTTGTGGACCTCAGCATCATTGGGTTGGACGTGGAGGATGGTGATGATGCTGGTGTGACTGTCGGAGGTGGGGAAGAAGATTCGAGGCCTCTGGAAACGGCGCCGAGGGTACTGCTCCGCTGTGATGGACGGTTTTGTCGTTGGAGCAGCTCCACTAAGGTGTACGGCGACGAGGTGAAGCATGACAAGACAGACAACTTTAATCTGAAGTGGGACCCTAATATCATCTGCAATAGATGATGTAAAATACATCACCAAAAAGTGCTATATGTAAAACGCATCAGCCGCGCCACGGCCGCTCTGACAGATGTTGTAAGTATTGTTCACTCTGAACTTAACTGAAGAAAATGAACTTCACAGTCGAAACTGAATTTTACTGTCGAAACTGATTGAACTAGTAACAGAGCATTGCAATAGATGTTTAGGGCGTTCGAGCACTAGTAGCAGAGAAGCAGTGATCTAAATCAGCAGACGCTCGAGTAGGGAACGCACTAGCAGAGAGGAAGTCGTGCAGTAGCACCGCGAGCGAGTGCTAAAGCAGCAACTCCTGTAGCTGCTGGAGGTCGTGCAGCAGCAGCAGCAGCAGCACAAGCGAGAGCGAGAGCAGAGCAGCAGCACGAACAAAAGCAGGAGCAGTGCAGCAGCGCGACCGACAGCAAGAACAGAGCCGCGGCGCGAGCAAGAGCCGGAGCAACTGCAGCTAGTGCCGTTGCGGAAGTGGCCGCCGAGGAAGCAATGACATGGGGGAGAGACGCCGTGGATGATGTGGCCAGCGACGGCGCCGTCGATGGAGACGCCATGTCTGCTCGGTATCAAGCACCGGCAGCCCCGTGAGATCGAATAAAAGATAAAATGCAGCGGTGAGTGCAGAACGTCCTTGGTGGCGCCGAGTTGGCCTCGGCTTCATTGGAGGAATTGGTGAGGGTGATGCGGTTCCGGTCGGGCAGGTCAAGACGGCACTATGGGGATTGAGGTGGTGCGATAGACGAGGTGAACGTCGGGGCAGCTCCTTGGAGGTGGAGGACGGGGCGACTGATCCGGCGGGACGAAGAGATCGACAACGGATCCTCGTCCGATGCGGTGGATGAGGGACGGCGAGCTGTTGCGGTGGACGACGTAGTCGGGGAAGAGTCTCCGGCTGGGCGGCGGTCGGGAGGCTGACGGAGGAGCGTGGGGGTTCGCGGGTTTTGGCGGCCTCGGTGTATGAATGGGGGGGGGGAGGGGCGAAGGGGGAGGGGGGAGCCAAGCTTAGGGACGCGCTTGTCCGAAATGTAGGGTAAGTTACCAGCGTACCCCCACCGGTTTTGACACCGCGACATGGAGCTTCATTTCAGGCTGAGGGGTAGAAGGGGGATTTCGCATGTCTGGGCTACGGGAGGGATTTCGGATGAGGAGGGAGTTCTCGCGCGCGTCCAAATTTCAGGATAACAAGGCGCGGCGCGGGTTGAAGAAGCGGGAGTTTTAAAGCAGGTGAGACAAAAGATACTCGAGCTTGAAAATTTCAGGATAACAAGGTGCGGATTCCTTGTTCGGCAGAACAAACTTAACGTGTAAAAAAATCATACAAGACACAAGAGAGTCATGTCCCCTTTTACTATATTGCTATAGATGCCATTGAAAAAACTACAAGAAAAATGTAAAAAAACTCGGGAGAACATGATTACCCTGCACAGTACCAAATCGATTTGCACTTCCCTCAACAACAACAACAAAAAACAAATCAATTCTCACCAAAGAAAGAGTAATGTCCCTTTTTGTATGATTATATATGCCCTGATCTCGAATTTCAATTTTTGAATCCACGTTATGTTGAATTCGAATATATCATTAGGTGACCATGCGGTTTATAATTGATGTAGTCATACATTTTGATCTTCCATCATATATGAACATTTTACTCCACCATGTGAACATATATATTGTCGTCTACCATATGGACTAAATTTGAATCAATTTTCCTTATTTGAATACGATTGTTGTCAAGTTATACAATAATTTAAATATTATCTTGATAACAAAAATACATGCATATAGCAGTAATCATATTTCACTATGAACTACATGTACCATACGCTCTCCAATTCAAATATCTGTATCCATTTTATGTTGAATTCAAATCATAGTATATTATTGGTCTAGGTAGCGAGATGTTCGGGATAATCTAAACCCTGTTTTCATACGTATAATTTTTGGCTGAATTGGGACAAGTTTTGGTATAAGCCTCTTGCAAAACCGGAGATTCTCTCAACAAGCCTCGTGGTTCTGAGAGGGAACGTGTCACCTTTGTGTGTGAAACGATATACGCTGCCTCCCCCCTGATTTTATTTACAGAGGCAACATAGAACTATATGAGTGCCCTGTTAAATTTTGGAATTATTTCGGGTTCATTTGGCCTTTTTATACATTAATTGAGTTTCTGGACTTTTAATGTGCATAATCTAAATATGAATTGCATGCACATGCTCCGGTGCACCAAAGTGGGTTTAAAAATCACATGTGTGTCCTTGGTTGAATTTCTAGGTCCCATGGAAGAAATGAGAATGAAATTCAAACATCTGGGCGTCATGACTCTGCCGACAACATCGAGAAACTTAGATTTTAAATTCATGTAATGAAACTTGGCATGGTGTCATGTCATGGCACTAACATGTTGTGGTAAAAAATTGGGCCGATTTGGAAGCTCGTGGTTCTAAGAGGGAACGTGCCACCCCCCCACCCTTTAGTTTCTTAACAAAGGCAACATAGAACTACATTAGTGACATGTTAAATTTTGGAATTATTTCGGGTTCGTTTGTCGTTTTTTATACATTAATTGAGTTTCTGGTCATTTAATGTGCATAAGTCAAATTTGAACTACAAGAACATGCTCCCGTGCACCAAAGTTGGTTGAAAAATCACATTTGTGTCCTCGGATGAATTTCTAGGTCCCATGCAAGAAATGATAATAAAATTAAAACATCTGGGCATCATGGCTCGGCCAAGAACATTGAGAAACTTGGTTTTAAAATTCTTGTAAATCCAAAACACATCTGAAAATCATGAAACTTGGCATGGATGTCATGTCATGGTACTACCATGTTGTGGTAAAAAAATGGCCGAATAGGAACAGATTTTGGTATAAGCTTCTTGCAAACCAAAGCATCTCTCAAGAAGGCTCGTGGTTCTGAGAGGGAACGTGTCACCTTTGAGTGCGAAACGATATATGTTGTCCCCCTTGAGTTTATTTACAAAGGCAACATAGAACTACATGAGTGCCCTGTTAAATTTTGGAATTATTCCGGCTTCGTTTGGCCTTATTTACACATTAATTGAGTTTTTGGTCATTTAATGTGCATAATTCAAATTTGAACTACAAGCACGTGCTCCCGTGCACCAAAGTTGGTTGAAAATCACATTTGTGTCCTCGGGTGAATTTCTACTCCCATGCAAAAAATGAGAATAAGATTCAAACATCTGGGCATCGTGGCTCGGTCAAGAACATTGAGAAACTTGGTTTTAGAATCATGAAACTTGGCATGGCGTCATGTCATGGTAGTACCATGCTGTGGCAAAAAAATTTGGCCGAATAGGAACAAACTTTGGTATAAGCTTCTTGCAAATCGGAGCTTCTCTCAAGAAGGCTCGTGGTTCTGGGAGGGAACGTGTCACCTTTGTGTGCATAATTCAAATTTGAAATACAAGCACGTGTTCCAGTGCACCAAAGTTGGTTGAAAAATCACATGTGTGTCCTCGGGTAAATTTCTAGGTTCCATGCAAGAAGTGGGAATGAAATTCAAAATTCTGTGCATCGTGGTTGGGTTGGAAACATTGAGAAATTTAGTTTTTTAATTCCTGTAAATCCAAAACACGCATGAAAATAATGAAACTTGGCTTGGTGCCATGACATGGCACCAACATGCTGTGGTAAATTTGCAGTTCGATTTGCGAAGGCACACACATTAACAATCAACAAAGTCATTTTGGAACAAGTGTTGTCACGTTACAATCGGAAACACAAGTATTATTGAAACAGTGGGCGTTCTACTTACTAGTACCATTTACGTGCTGTCTCGCGTCCACATTTTTTATTAGCTAGGAGGCGCCGTGCAGGGTAGCTATTTGAGTACTAGAGTCGTGCGATCAGACCCCTGTGCGTGCTTATCGGGAGGAGAGCCCTTTGACCTCCATCTGTCGTCCACCTCTCTCCCAAGGTCTCCATTAATGGCGCCCGAGCCTCTGTTTAATGGCGTGGCTATGTCTCACTCGACTGAGATTTAAGAGAGAAAAAAGAAAATCTGACAGCACGGATCTTGATGTAAGATCCGACTGACCTATATACACTACTGGAATCAGCTACTTTGCCATCTGCCAGCTCTTTGCCGTCAGCTAGCAGACGGCAAAGAAGCTCTTTGCCATCAGCTACCTGAAAGCAGATGGCAAAGAACTGGCTGATGGCAAAGAAAGCCTTTGCCATCAGCCTGTTCTTTGCGGCTCGCTAGCTGACAGCAAAGAATCTTTGCCGTCCGCTAGCAGACGGCAAAGAGGGAGGGGGGCCCACTGAGGAGCTGCTTAAAAAATACTTAACGTCCCCCCTCTTTGTCGTCTGCTAGCAGATGACAAAGAGCAAAAAAGCGGACGGCAAAGAGGGCGGACGGCAAACATTCAACATATCTAACGGGGCGCCCCACCCCGCCCTTTCTCTCTGTTTATCTCCTCACACACGCACTCTGCCGCCCCCAGCACTCGCCGCCGCCCGGTCGCCCCACCGCCCCGCTGCCCCACCGCCCCCGCCCCGTCGCCCCACCGCCCCCCGCCCCGTCGCCCCCGCCCCGTCGCCCCACCGCCCCCCGCCCCGTCGCCCCCGCCGCCCTGTCATCTCGGCGCCCCAGCCCCCCCCTCCCCCGCGCCCCACCGCCCCGGGCCCGGCGCCGCCGCCCCAGGCCGCCCCGCCCCCCTCCTCCACCGGCCCCCCGCCTCGTCACCACTGCCGCCCGGCGCCGTCGCCCCACCGGCCCCCCGCCCCGCCGCCCCCGCCGCCCTGCCGTCTCGGCGCCGCCGCGCCTCGGCCTCCCGGCGCCCCCCCCCCCCCCCGCGCCGCACCGCCCCGGGCCCGGCGCCGCCGCCCTAGGCCGCCCCGCCCCCCTCCTCCACCGGCCACCTCCTCCACCAGCCCAGGTGAGCTCTACCTCATCTGTTTTTTCTTTTTTTTAGTTTTAGGTTTATGTTTAGTTTAGATTTAGTTTTAGTTTTAGTTTTAGATTTAGGTTTAGATTTAGGTTTAGTTTTAGGTTTAGTTCAGTTTTAGGAAAGAAAAAGAAGAAGAAGAAGAAAACAGGAGAGAGGAGAAGAAGAAGAGGAAAAAGGAAAGGAAGAAGAAGAAGAGGAGGAGGAGAAGAAAAAAGAAGAAGAGGAAGAAGAAGAAGAAAAAAGAGGAGAGGAGGAGAAGAAGAAGAGGAAAAAGGAAAGGAAGAAGAAGAGGAGGAGGAGGAGAAGAAAAAAGAAGAAGAGGAAGAAGAAGAAGAAAAAGAGGAGAGGAGGAGAAGAAGAAGAGGAAAAAGGAAAGGAGGAGGAAGAAGAAGAAGAAGAAGAAGAAGAAGGAAAAAAAGGAAGAAAAGGAAGAAGAGGAAGAAGAAGAAAAGGAAAAAAGAGGAAAAAAACCCGACCCGACACGGCACCCCGACCCCGACCCGGCACCCCGACACGACACCCCGACCCCGAGACCCCGACCCCGACACCCCGACCCCGACCCCGACACCGACACCCCGACCCCGAGCCTGACCCGACACCCCGACCCCGACACCGACACGGCACCCCGACCCCGACCCACCACCCCGACCCGACACCCCGACCCCGACACCCCGACCCCGAGACCCCGACCCCGACACCCCGACCCCGACCCCGACCCCGACACCAACACCCCGACCCCGAGCCTGACCCGACACCCCGACCCCGACACCGACATGGCACCCCGACCCCGACCCGGCACCCCGACCCCGACACCGACACCCCGACCCCGACACCGACACGACACCCCGACCCCGACACGGCACCCCGACCCCGAGACCCCGACCCCGACCCCGACCCCGACACCCAGACCCCGACACCGACACCCCGACACCGACATGGCACCCCGACCCCGACCCGGCACCCCGACCCCGACACCGACACCCCGACCCCGACACCGACACGACACCCCGACCCCGACCCGGCACCCCGACCCGACACCCCGACCCCGAGACCCCGACACCGACACCGACACCCCGACCCCGAGCCTGACCCGACACCTCGACCCCGAGCCTGACCCGACACCCTGACCCCGACACCGACACGGCACCCCGACCCCGACCTGGCACCCCGACCCGACACCCCGACCCCGAGACCCCTACCCCGACCCCGACACGGCACCCCGACACCGACACGACACCCCGACCCCCGAGACCTCCCGAAAAGGTGTTCTTTGGCCTTCCAGAGGCCGACGGGGTCATATATTTGTGAATTATTAGTTAGGTCATATATTTTTCGATTTTGTTATGAAAAACATCATATATAATTGTGTTGATCGGGTAGTTTTAAATGTGCAGTTGTTTATGTTGTACTTGATGATGATACACTTAAGTGATATACATATTATTATTCATGTCGGTACTTTTTTTCATGCTATACTAATTTCGTTTATTCTTTGTCATGGCAGGTGTTGAAAGATGGTGGGCGCTGGTCGGGAGCGCGCCGAGGCCCCTTCTTCGTCGGCGCGTAGTGTGAGGTCTTCCATTCCACACGCACCTCTCCGCCGAGCGTTGCTGGACAGTATGGCGACACCGCCGGGCCCTTCTTCATCGACCGCGGTGCCCAGCAGGGGACGAGGTAAGAAGAAGGGCCGAGGTGGAGCACGTGGTCGCGGAAGAGGAGGTAGGGTGACTCTTACGGCGCCTTCCTCGCCGCCGTCCCCAGCTGTTTCACCCGAGCAGGTGACTGCTAGGGTGGACTCGTCTGAGGAGGGGGCTACACGGACTCCGGTCCACGAGCCTCCGGTCCACGGGTCTTCGGCCCACGAGCCTCGGGTCGACGGGCCTTGGGCCCACGAGACCCGGGAGGATCACACGTCTGGATGGGGTACTTGGTCGGGTCAGCCTGAGGATGGCGGGGAGCTGAGTGGCCATGCTGATGATGGTGGGGAGCCGAGTGGCCATGCTGATGATGGCGGGGAGCCGACTGATTTTGAGGAGGAGGGGGAGGAGGGGGGCAACGTCTACCAGCGTGGTGCTACACGGCTCCCGTCCGTGCCGGCGGCCCGCGAGCAGAGGTGGTTGATTTTCCCTGATGGGGAGAGGTAAGTGCATTTAATCTTTTTGTACCTTATGCATTCACGTTTCTTCAAATAACTAATGCATTGGCCTTGTCATGCTGCAGGGGTTGGGACCACCATGAAAGTGTCCGCCGGCCCAACTCCGTCCTTGGAGTTCTGATTCGGCAAAACTTTCCGGGGTTTGTCATGTTGCCTGGTGAGGGTCGGCTTCCAGAGGTTGGATTGAGTTGGGAGCACTACTTGGCTGCCCCGGCCCCGCCAGGTGAGATTATCGATGGTGTCTTGTGCAAGACGAGGGCAGACATGGTGATCAGAAAGTTCTGGGTAATTTCTCCTTTACACAATTAAAAATCTTCAACTATCTAGTTATTAATTGTACTAATCAATATTGTCTCATTTGATTTCAGACATTCTGCAGGTGTGGGGAGAAATATGAGGAGGAGGCGGCAGATGTTATCCACAAGGAGTGCAAGCGCCTACTTCAGAACTTACTGCATGAGGCTCGGGTGCAGTCTGTTCGAGAGTACTACGCCGACCGTGGTATCAAGAAGTCCAAGCAGGAGTGCCGCGATAAGTTCTTGAGTAAGGAGCAGTACATGAAGGTAATTCTTAAGGCCTTGTACTTAATTCCTTCATTTAGTAATTCATAGCCGTAGTGCTGAAGTTTCTATTTGCTAACTTAGGCCCCTCAGAGATGGTGTGCGGATCGGATGGATTGTTGGGAGGTGTTGGTCGATGGGTGGTGCTCAAAAGAATGGTGGGCCACCCACAACGAGGCCAAGGACAAACGTGCCCAAATGGAAGGTGTGCCACACCACCAAGGCATCTCCAACTTATTTCAGTACGGGTGGAACTGGGTATGTGGTTTGCTTCATGATTCATGCAATTCATTCATCATGCTAGCTTTAGCCCTTTATTACTAATTTACTTTGTTTCTCTCTTTCAGGCACGCTACAATAAGGCGGATAAGGTGCCAGAGGTGTACGACCTGTATGCCATGGCCCACACTGTCTCTTACAAGAAAGTCAAGGCATTCTCTGTGTCTGACCTCGATGATCCAAAGAACTTCACCAACATCTCCACCCACGACAAGCTCATGCAATATAGAGATCAGGGGAAGGCGAGGACTTTAACCCGAGCCAGGGTCCCATTGATACAGAGTTGCTGATGATATCTGGTGGCGGGTGGTCCCATGGCTCCATAGCCATGGGAGATGGACTTATCCGTTGTCCTAGCACTCTCCCGGAGATCAAGGCGCGCCAGTCGAGCTCAGCTCCTGAGATAAGGCCTCGTGAACGGCCAGTCCAACTCGCCATCAAGGTTAGTTATACATACTCAGCTATCTTTCTCCATTACATTGTGTGCGCTTCCATCAATGATTACAAATGGTCATGTGAGTGGTGTTGCAGGCTGCTATACAGAGTGAGAGAGATAGAACGGAGAAACTTCTGGCGGAGGCGGCGGAGAGGCAGCGGGAGTTGGAGGAGAGGACGACAAAGATGTTGGAGGAGGAGAGGGCACGGAATGACATGTAGGCAAGGGCCATGTATGAGCTCCTTGTGGTAAGTTTCTTCTGCAGATTACATGATAGTCTTAACATTTGAGTCTCATTACTAACTAGTATGACTCTGTTGTGAAAACCAAATGTGCAGTCTGTGTGCGAGAAGTCCGGTCAGACCGCTCCGTCGATGCCAGTGATTGCTCCTGGGAGCACGGTGAGTTTAATTTGAATGGACATTACTTGCTAGTCTTAAAATTTGAGTGTCATAATGCTAACGAGACATTGGAAATGATCTTTGGTGCAGCTTAACTCCAGAAACGCATCGCACGATCCTTCTCCAGCTACCGGCATGAGCCAGCCCGCTCCTCCACCTCCCTGATCACGGTAAGTTTCTCTAGACTTAGACTTAGCTTTATTTCCTCCAATATGCTTACCATAATGACCTAGAGTTAGCTTCTTTTCCTTCAAAATGACTTAATAAGCTTACTTATGTCAAAAATTGCATAATTAACTTAGTTAGCTCATAAAAGATCCATTTTACCTAAGTTAGCTCTAATATGACCCATTTTACCTTAGTTAGCTTACAAGTGATCCAATTTATCCAAGTTAGCTCTAAAATGACCCATTTTAGTAGATTAGCTCGTAAATGATCCATTTTACCTACGTTAGCTTTAAAATGACCCATTTCACCTAGGTTAGCTCCAAAATGACTCATTTCACCTAGGTTAGCTCCAAAATGACCCATTTCACGTAGGTTAGCTCCAAAATGACCCATTTCACCTAGATTTGCTCCTAAACGATCAATTTCACCTAAGTTAGCTAAAAACGATCCATTTCACCTAAATTAGCTCTTAAATGATCCATTCCACCTAAGTTAGGTCATAAACGACCCATTTCAACTAAGTTAGCTCATAAAAGCTCATAAATGATTCATTTCACCTAAGTTAGCTCAAAAACGACCCATTTCACCTAAGTTAGCTCATAAACGATCCATTTCACCTATGTTAGCTCATAAACGACGCATTTCAACTAAGTTAGCTCATAAATGATCCATTTCAACTAAGTTAGCTCATAAACAACCCATTTCAACTTTGTTAGCTCATATATGATCCATTTCACCTAAGTTAGCTCATAAATGACATATACTTCTTGTTCTAGTCTTCTTCTTGTTCTAGTCACCTATTTCTAACTTTCTTATTTACCATTTTGCAGATTTCATTCACTTCATGGAAGCTAGCTTGCTATGATGGAGTGCTTGCTTTTCCTTTGATGAAACTTTGCATTGTATCTAGCTTGCTATGATAGAACTTGCTATCTTGACGAAACTTTGCATTGTAATATGTATATGGATGGAACTTGCTTATGTATGAACAATGTGTATGGATGGAACTTGCTTATGTATGAACAATGTGTATGGATGAAACTGATGTGATATGTGATATGAAACTTATGTGCTGGATATGTGATATGGAAATATATCTATATAAGTCATATATATTTGTTGTGAAAATTGTTGGATTAAAAAAATAGAAAAAAAGAGGCAATATGCAGGCTCTTTGCCGTCTGCCACCGACGGCAAAGGGTTCTTTGCCATCAGCAGCGGACGGCAAAGAGGCCACGTGGCAGGCAACTGTGCTTCCTGGGAGGCTGACCAATTTTGTCAGTTTGCCATCAGCAGCTGACGGCAAAGGCTTTGCCGTCCGCAGCGGACGGCAAAGGCTTTGCCGTCTGCAGCGGATGGCAAAGGCCTGCCGTTAACCACCTAACGGAGTAATCGTCCGTCTTCTTTGCCGTCCGCTGCTAATGGCAAAGGCCCCTTTGCCGTCAGCTGCCCGAAGCAGACGGCAACGCAGCTCTTTGCCGTCCCCTACTTTGCCGTCACCTTTTTCCGTCCGCGGCTGACGGCAAAGGTCTTTACCGTCTGCCATCCATGCCTTTGCCGTCCGCCGTGGCAGATGGCAAAGTAGCAGATTCCTGTAGTGATAGCATCTACTGCGACTTATAGCAAGACTGATGAATATATAAGGACGATTTTTTTTATCAAAGAAGGGCTTGCCCCTTCCGATTTTCATTACTAAAAACCACCACAATTCACAAGAAGTTCAGCACAACTCCAGCCTTACACGAAGGACTAAAAGCTACTCCCTCTGTCCCATAATATAAGACGCTTTTTGACACTAGTATAGTGTCAAAAAACGTCTTACATTATGAGACGGAGGGAGTACAAGATTGAAGTCGCAACATCCCAAGAGGCCAACAAAGGCCAAACGTCCGCGCTAGAACCCAACATTTCACAACCCACGACACAATCCACATCCTAAACCAATTATTACATCAAAATAAACCAGGAAACTGAAGGAAGCCCAGCAGCAACTAGAAGAATAGCAACGCCAGGGTCGCCACAACAAGAGTTTTCTTCATTCCAGCCTTGCAACATTGATCTTCCACAGAAAGATGAGGATGATTAATTTACATAATTAGAAAGATAATTAAAAAAGCCACATGTGGCTACGCCTGAAATACACAAGGGCAAAAGAAGAAGGAAGACAAGGATCTGGCTCGTTGATCTCTACTTTCTTGATGCGTTGCTGCAGGCCGCGGGAACTAGTATCCGCGGCGAGCGGCGATGAGCTCTTTCGTGTCCTCAAGGTGCTACTTGAGAACTTCCATGGATTCCTCCACCAGCCTTTGGCGCTCGTTGCGGAGCATGTCATTCTCGTCCATAAGTTTCTTAACGATGACGTCGGTCCTCTTCAACAAGGCACTAGTCACCTCCTACTGGTCTGCACTTCGGACGATCTTCTCCCTCAGCAGGTCGCGCTCGGCTCGGAGCCTCTCATTGCCCTCCCTTAGTTGCCGGATGACGCTGGTAGCCTGTTCAAATGAGGCTTTCACATTGTCCTGCAACCTCACCAAGCCGGAGATCTGATCCATCTGGCTATGGACGATCGCATGCATGCGCCTGTAACAGTCGTCGCCTGCCCGCGAGAAATTTTCCTAGGCCGCTGCAGCGCGGCGGGACATCTCTGCTGCATTCGTGGCGCGGCGGGACATCTCTGCTGCTTCCGCGGCGCGGCTGGACCAGTCTGCTGCATCGACGGTGCGGCGGGACCTCCGTGCTGCTTCAGCGGCACGGCGGGACCTCTGTGCTGCTACTTTCGTGCGGCGGGACATGTCGGCTGCTCTCGCAGCGAGGCGAGACATCTCGCGTGCTTCCGCTTCCATGCTCGCCTCTCCCTGCTGGCAATCTCTCGACCCAGAACTCACGCTGGCCATGGCAGATGCAAGGGAAGGATGCTGAATGACTTGTTTGTTTTTGTGGATGAGGAGTTGAGGAGGAATGTGCAGTCATCTTGGCATACTAGTATTTATAATCGAGTACTAATACGCTCCTAAGTGGGAAACCGTTTAGGTTGTGATCGGTGTGAACAGGTTTGGAATTCAATATAGCGTGGTACTAAGACGCTCCTAAGTGGGAAACCGTTTAGGTTGTGATCGGTGTGAACAGGTCTGCAATATAGCGTGGAGTAATTTGGAATGTGACGAGACGCAAGCTCAAAATTTATAAATACCCGCGTGGCGAGCTCTAGGCTAGTCCTTTTTTCAGACGCATTAAACCTATCTCTTGGGACTTCTCGCACGCACCATCGTGCCACCCACAAAAACTTGTACTCTGAATTTAGTAGTATGTTATACAGGAAGAGAAGAGGTGCACGCACACACTCGTCCTCTCACACACGCGTCTATTTTTTCTCAAAAAGGAGGATGATGACCCCCGGCCTCTGCATCTGGGAGTCACACACGCATTTGTAGCTACGAATTGTAGTGTTCTCAACCATCCGATTGGCTCTATCATGGATGTACCTAAATACTAAAACATGTCTAGATACATCTATATTTTGACAAATGGAAGGCATGTATTGTGGAACGGAGGGAGTGCTTGTCATCAAAATGGATAAAAAGGGACGTATCTAGAACTAAAATATGTCTACATATATCTCCTTTTATCCATTTTGATGACAAGTAGTACTTCTTACCCAAAGGAACTTTATATCCAACAGACACAAAATATTTGTTCGACTGTTGGAAATTACTGATTTGATGTCGAAGTAGTTGCTGCATCGCCACCAAAACCCATCATTTCTTAAGCTAAAGTAGACCAAGGTAATCCCTATATTAGCATATTACTAAGATAAACAGAAGGCACTGTGGAAACATTTAGGACGTGAGCTTGTCAATCTGAATGTGGAGGGACACAAGCTTAGCCCCGGCCAGCAGCTTGGGCGGAACTGTCAAGAAGGTCAGCTTTTGCATGTCGATGTCGCCGGGATCCTTGCTGCTTGTCACCTCCATTTCCACCTCGACGGCGTCGGTCGTGCCTTTGGGCTCCCCCGGCGGGCCGTTCGCCCACAGCTTGGCCTAGTAGTGCGGTAGTGGGGATGCCCCCGCTCTGATGCATATGACCGACACGGCGATAGGCGCGCCGATGTCGAGCACACCACAGACCAAGAAAAACGCGCGGCGGTCCTCCTCTGCGAACAGCAAGAATCGTGGCTCCGACAGTGGCACTTGCAGCTGGAGCACCTTGCCGTACTGGATCCTGTGCACGGGCATGGGATGCACGTTGCTGATGTGGTGGTAGAGTGTCGGCGGCGGGCCTTCGTAGCCGCAGACGGGCACGGGGCATTTGCAGGGCGCGAGCGGACACATGCTCTGGTGATCGGCGAGCTTGTGGTAAGTGACGTAGAGCCCACAGCCTTCGTGCGGGCACTCCACCCTCAGCGATGAAACGACGGCGTCCACCGCCGTATTCCGCATGTCGAAGCCACCGCCGCGCTTGCACTTCTGGCACTGCCGCTGGTTCCCGGGGCGCTCGACGCGGCAGTCCGCGCAGGCCAGGTGCCCTCCCTTGCACTGCAAAAATCAATCGAACAGCACATCAATCAAGAAACCTGCACCTTGCTCAATCAGCCGAATGGACGAGGTGTATTCGAACCTCATACACTGGAGGCGTCAAGGGGCGGAGGCACAAGGGACACTGGAGCACGGTGAGGTCCATCGAGACCTTAGTGAGCTCCCTCGTCGGTTCCTGTTCCGTCTGCATGATCTCGCCCTCCTCGTGCACAACCATCTCTCGCTTGGGCCGGGGCATTACAAAGATTTACCGTCACGTATTTTATACTCTATGCATAATTGTCCTCCTGCATACCAAGGAAGGCAGTAGTTTGAGTTTTCTGGACAAATTTGCCCCTGCGCATGAGTAAGCTGCATAAATATTGACAGTAAATGTGCATGCAATGGTTGGCTGGTCCTCCTTCCTTTTCGCTTGAGTTGGCTTCCCCAGGCGGTCAAGCCGCATCCGGCGCTACACGCATTTGCCTGTAGCCATTTTCTGCTTTGGAAACTGGCGCGATTAATGGGGGCAGAACTAATCGAGCGGGGGCACAAATGGAAACCAACACGGACGCGTAGACTAATCTGAGAAAAACAAGAAAAAGTTATACGCAAAGTAAAAGGAATCGGAGGGAGTACTACGTCAAGGTGCATTAAATCAACACATGCAAGTATCAAAAGGAGAGTCACGGCATGCATGCATGCGTTGAATTAATGCATCGGTAACCCTAAATTATTGAAATATATCGAGTGCAGTGCTTTGATGTGTCGCGTCAACTCGTACATCAACGAGAAATTTGATTATCCTCTCCCTCGCGGACTTAACTGCACCTGCCTTTGGTTGTATGACAGGTTGGCCACACACTTGTCGGGCCCACCTATCATACACGCAAAGACAGGAGCGTCCCTCCCTCGCCCATGAGCGTGGTGGCTAGCAAGACTAGGAGAAGCTTTCGCTACACGCTCTCCCTCCCGCACGTGGTGGACATGCAGCAGTTCAATCGGTGTCAGATGGCCAGAAGCGTACTATAGTACTCCTCCAGTGCAGTAGTACACCATCATTGTTCGACTTCCCGAAGAGGCGAAGAGCCAAGCGCAGCCCGGACGCTCGCGTGGCAGTTTCATGTGTAGAGTAGTCTAGATAGCGTGTACCGTGCCTGTAAGCTTAAAATCGTTGGGGTCGGCTCCATGCTATGTGGCCGTCTCGAAGTTTTTAAAAAAAATTAAAATAGTCTTCTGGCCCTACCTGTCACCCTGGTGATTGTAGTTTGCATGCTCATCTGGTCAAGACATGTATATATATATTTTAATTTGTTTTTTTCGAAAAGGGGGGACTCCCCGGCCTCTGCATCAGAATGATGCATACGGCCACATATATTTTAATTTGTGGTGGGTAAATGTTAGAGGTTGCAGCAAATATATTGTACATTGCGGGTCTTTCAGCCAAGTTTAGAGGCAAGCTTGTGGGGCCAGTGCTATGATGTGTCGCGTTAACTCGTAGAACAAGGAAAAGCTTGATTTTACTACACGCCTTCTCCCTCGCCCATGCACGCTGTTGCTCGCAAATGAGGACAGGCTTTTTCTTAGTAGTACTTCTACAACAAGCTATCCGTCCCGCTCGCGGTGGACAGACATGCAGTAGTGGATTTGACACTGTAGAAGCAGTAGTAGTAACATCATTGGTCGTCTTCTCGAAGAGGCGAAGAGCCAAGCGCAAACCGAATGTTGCAGTTGCGAACATTGGAGCACGCATATAGCCAGGCTCTTGCATGAGACAAAATTGCTATGTGAGCCCACTATTGTATTAGTACGTACAACTACTTGCTAGTATAGCCCTGTAAACCAGAAAGGAGTATTTGCCCTTCTAGAGATTTCAACAAGTGACTAGACTACACCGAGACGGAGTACATATGGAGCAAAATGAGTGAATCTGCATCGTAAATAAATACGTACTAGTTCTATCGTTTTCCTCTCCGAGGTGCACAATATTGAGTATACTGACTAGTCTCTTTTTGACACGCATTTACGTTTTTTTGACATAGTACAAACGCAAGCGCTCATATACACGCGCATACACTCACCCCTATGAATGCACACATGCACGGCACTAAGTATCATCTTGAAATTTATGAAGTCACCATAGGAACCTCGTCGTCGACGGATCCATAGGTGCTAGAATGCCAAGGAGGAAGAGGGTAGCGGTTCCCGAGATGTTGAACGGTCAATGATGCATCCTCAATTACATGCAGAGGGAATTAATTGGAGAAGTAGACTAGAGGCAGCACGATGTGAATGCAATAGAGTTTGGACTCTCATATAATAAAAGCGCCCCACCACTCCAATCCATCTACTCCCAAGTCTCTGCGCAACACTGCTCACTCCAATCCAAGACCAAGTGACCAGAAGCCACAAGCACCTATGGAGGCGATGGACGTGAGCGGCAGTCGGCTCTGCCAAATCATCCAAGGCGCCGGCCTGCGGCCCTGCACCGCGCAGCGTTTCCAGACGGTGCTGGCGACCGTAGGCATCGTAGCCCTCGCTGATGTCGGCTTCGCCTCTCGCATGGACGACATGATGGTCAACTCCATCCGCAAGTTCACCGCCGTCAAGAAGCGCGTGGACAACCTTGCCGTACTGCTCCAGCCCGCGCGCCCAGGCTCCTCATTGCCTGCCACCCTCATCGGCCTAGATGGTGACGAACTCTTTCAAGCCCTGGTGGCCCTGCAGGTGCCGGAGGTCGCGACGAAGAATGTGCACCTCGAGGCCGCGCTCACCGCGCAACGCCTTGCCATGCAAGAAACCGTCGACCGACACATCCACGTCTATGAGGAAATCGTCTACATAGGCCACTACAAGGCAAGCGAGGACAGAAAGACTTCGGCCTTCTTCCAGCGGCTGGAATCTTTGGACGCCATTGTTCAGGAGCACAACGACCTGACCACGAAAGCCACTGCTACTTAGGGGCCGTTCGGTGGGCCGGCGCCCTGAGTCGAGGAGGTGGACATCGTCGATGGATGCATCTCTTCTTCTTGCCTCCTGTAACCAACACTGCATCGCCTCGTGGCCTTAATGTTTTATTAGTATAGTACTCCCTTTGTTCCCAAATATAAGTCTTTCTAAAGATTCCAGCAAGTAAATAAATGCAGGTCGACAAATTCTGGCTATATGTGCATATTTATATCTAGCTATTGTACTTGTTGGCTATAAACTTGACTATATGTGACATGGCAACATCATATAGCAAGCAGCTGGCTATATTATTAACCATGCTCTTAGAGAGTAGAAGAGAGAAACGAGGGAGGAGGGCTAGCTGTAGCACGGACGCTGTTGTCAGATGGGACTCATGTTTATAGAATAGGAGTACTGAGCACTCGTGCCTCTTTTTTTTTGAGGGAAAAATTAGTCGTATGTCTAGTACCACTAGTTGGGTGCGTGCGACCTATAGCTGTCATCACTTTAGGTCTACTTTTTGAACCGCAGCTACGCTTCACAGTACATATTTTTCATGCATTTATCCTCCTATATGTACTCCTAGGCTATTTCCACGTGCTCCCATTCGCCGACATGTGGGACATAGAGCATCTGGGTCGTAGTGCATGCACGACTCGGAGCATATGCCGGGGTACTTTACATTTTAGACCTCACAAATTACATGCAAACCCCCCGCGGAAGAATAAATAAATCAATGAATTACTACATGAAACCGGATTATTTTCATGGAAACCGGAGCATGTTCATTAAATTTTGGACATAACACATTTATAAAAAATGACCGGACCTAAACCAAGGGCCTCTTTGATTTTCCCGGAAAAAAAGGGCCTCTTTGATTCGCAGGATACTGAAAACACAGGAATGGGGAAAGTATGCTGGCGATGAACCGAGACGAGGAGAACTCTAACTCAATTAGAGGTTAGAGTTAGATTCTAACCCTGAACTAACTCTAAACCAAAGAGGTGTATGGATGGCAGGGTTAGATTGACAATAAATGCTCTATCTCAATCATTTGACTACTTTGGACCCTATTTTTAGTCAGACTAAAATAAGTCCCTTGGATCCAAGCACCCTCTTGGTGTGGCCGGCTCTTCTGTGGCCTCCTCCCGCTCACAATTGACATAAATGAACCATCTATACAATCAAGCATGCAAAACATGATAATTATTACTTTGTCCATACAAATGAGATATCCCACTTAAACATACAAGTCGTCAATCAAGCTTCACAAAATAAAAAAACACTTCATGAAACAAAGAATGAGCTAACTCATCACGGAAGTTGTTCATGATAGGGAGGGAGCCCGGAGCCCCTCACGCACCGAGGGAGGAGCTCGCCATCGTCGCTTTGGAGGAAGGCTCT
This sequence comes from Triticum aestivum, assembly GCF_018294505.1. Classification (NCBI taxonomy): domain Eukaryota; kingdom Viridiplantae; phylum Streptophyta; class Magnoliopsida; order Poales; family Poaceae; genus Triticum; species Triticum aestivum. The sequence continues at coordinate 363,729,569 of NC_057795.1, forward strand.
GTAGAGCCCAAGCCCCGGGAACCCCTCCGACGCCCGCCCTTGCGAGTTGAGGTCGACACCAGCATGGGTAGCAGGGCCGCTTGCCGCCGACTGGGAACTTAATCTTTGGGCCTCTATAAATAATGCAAGTCTGTAACTAAAATACCTAGAAAGGTGAACTGAATCTTTGGGCCTCTAGAAATAATGGAAGCCTGAAACTAAAATACCTAGAAAGGTGAACTGAATCTTTGGGCCTCTAGAAATAATGCAAGCCTGAAACTGAAATACCTAGAAAGGTGAACTCAATCTTTGGGCCTCTAGAAATAATGCAAGCCTGAAACTTAAATACCTAGAAAGGTGAACTGAATCTTTGGGCCTCTAGAAATAATGCAAGCCTGAAACTGAAATACCTAGAAAGGTGAACTGAATCTTTGGGCCTCTAGAAATAAAGCAAGCCTGAAAATGAAATACCTATAAAGGTGAACTGAATCTTTGGCCTCTAGAAATAATGCAAGCCTGAAACTGAAATACCTAGAAAGGTGAACTGAATCTTTGGGCCTCTAGAAATAAAGCAAGCCTGAAAATGAAATACCTATAAAGGTGAACTGAATCTTTGGGCCTCTAGAAATAATGCAAGCCTGAAACTCAAATACCTAGAAAGGTGAACTCAATCTTTGGGCCTCTAGAAACAATGCAAGCCTGAAATTGAAATACCAAGAAAGGTGAACTGATCTTTGGGCCTCTACAAATAATGCAAGCTTGAAATTGAAATACCTAGAAAGGTGACCTGAATCTTTGGGCCTCTAGAAAGATTTATTACCTCCTCAAGCAGCATCAAACAATTCCATGTGTGCACCACAAATCTATAGCAAGTTTGATCAGGATCTACTTTTCCAAATCAGAATTAGCACTAGAGCAAGCAAGATCAATGATATGGTCGTGAGACAGAGAAGGAACGAACAAACTCACCCCTCTCGCGACCTCCCTGGTAGATGCGCCGCCGCCGCGCACGACAGAGGAACGATTGGTGAAGGGGGAGCGGGGCAACCTTCGAAGGTCGGAGGGAGAGGGTGGCCGGAGTAGGGCGGCGGAGGCCGGAAGGAGAGGGCGGCCGGAGGAGAGAGAGGGCGAGCGGCGCTTGGGCTGGCGGCCCTATGGGGAACAGATTGGAGTCGTGCGAGAGGGGGGGAGCGATCTGGTGCGGGCAGGTGAGATTTTTTTAGGGGAGCGATCCGGTGCGGGCAGGTGAGATTTTTTTAGTTCTCATTTAGTGGGCCCAGGATAACTAACCCAATTAGAACCTCTCCACCGGGCTAGTTTTTTTAGCTGGGTTAGAGCAAACTAGCTCAAACTAACCCCTCTTGTTTTAATAATTTGAGGCTATTTCAACCCAAACTAGCTCTAACTCAAGGATCCAAACAAAGAGGAGTGTTACTGTACATGCTACAGTGTGGACCGTAGCACATTGTTTTTTATGGCCATATCACCACATTATTGTTTTCTACTGCTGGTTCACTGGGCTACCATGGTTTGCATGGCTGGTTCACTGGGCTTCCGTGGTTCGCACTCCTCCGACCTGAGTAGTACTCCCACCGTTCCTAAATATAAGTCTTCATAGATATTTCACTGTGGACCACATACGGATGTATATAGATGCATTTTATGTGTAGATTCACTCATTTTTCTCCGTATATGGTCCATAGTGAAATATCTCCAAAGACTTATATTTAGGAACGAAGGGAGTAGTATAGTACTAGTATATACCGCATCATTCTTTGATCCTTCTTACTACTCCGACATGTGGGAGAGCCAGCATCCGGGTCGATGTGTCATGCACCAGATTAGAGCGCGGAACGGAAGGGGGGCATCACCCCGGTCGGAGCGCCAGTAATTCATGACTATAGTGAGTGGTCATATCGCAAGTCTTTCCAGCAGTAACGCGCTGTCAAATTGCACAGCCCCACTCGCTCACCCTCCTCGCCTCTCTGTCAAACCGCCTACCCGAAAACTGCCGTGCGTACTGCCCGGGAAAAGCCCCACCCTCAACTTTTAACTATGCAAAAATAGTTCGAGCTTGTTCGTTCTATATAAATATAGTACTTACTATATGTTTATTCACCCGTGGGGTTGTTCAATGAATGGAGGGGCGGGGAGCACAAGTGAACAATACTACCTCTGTCCGGGTTTATTGGTCCCCATTGTATTTCGTGCCAAATTTTGACCATAGATTAAACTAAGAAAATGTTCACGCATGTCACCAAACATTATATTTTTCAAAACTATGTTCAAATACGAATCCAATGAGATAATTTTTCTTGACATGCATTAACATTTTTTTAGTTAAATCTTTAGTCAAAATTTGGCACAGACTATAAAAGGGACCTATAAACCAGGACGGAGGTAGTACTGTAGTAGTAGTAAGTAGGAGTCGTAGAGTAGTCACCTTAAATAGAGAGTTTCTTTTCTTTAATGCCACGTACACAAATTGAAACGCTTGTTGTGGAGAGAAAAAATATAATCACTCCACTATATATGGATGCAGGGGCCTGAGCGCTCGCTTTACTAGGGTTGCTCTCTTCATTCTCTCATCCTCTCCAGATATAAACAAGACAGCGGTAGCAACATGTTCTCTCTGCTCACCGCTGGTCACAGATCCGGCCGGATCCCTTCGGCCGGTGTGTGTAGAGGACTAAAAGGTGCATCGTTCACGCGGTCATCGCCGCCGAGGGAGGAAACCCACAGCTGCCGGAGGGGCCCGATCCTCTACCCATGCCGTTCTCTCTGACACAGTGCTGGCTCGGGAGGTCCTCCGACCCTTCTTCCTCACTGCCGTATTGTCCGCAGACCCTCAGGTATAAGTTCTTCGAAAGCGGCCTTGCTCTACTGCCCCAGCTCCCCACGTGTCTGCATGTGCATCTTTTTCTACTCCCATCAGCTCTTCCAAAGCCACTTAAATTTTTAGTATTATTAGAGGTAAAGCTACTTCATGCATTCGAATCTAGGGCTTTGTTCAAACAACGAAGAAAGGGGGGAGTTGTAGCATGAATCTAGGACTTGATTCAAAGAGGAAATAATATGGTGAAAGTAGTAGAGACCGGATACCCAACCGGTCTCTTGGTTGAAAAGGGAAATAATGGGAAAACGCAGTACAAACTGGATAAGGAACATATCTATTATTGGTTGAAAAAAGGATAGAAAGTGGCGGCTGGTGGACAAGTCAACAGAGTATGTCCAGGATTAGATTTGCTGCCATCACATAGTAAAAGGTCTCCAGGATTAGATTTTCTGCCCTCACATAGTAAAAGGTCTCAGGATTAGATTTGCTGCCCTCACATAGTAAAAGGTCTCAGGATTAGATTTGCCGCCCTCACATAGTAAAAGGTCTCAGGATTAGATTTGCTGCCCTCACATAGTAAAAGGCCTCCAGGATTAGATTTGCTGCCCTCACATAGTAAAAGGTCTCCAGGATTAGGTTTGCTGCCCTCACATAGCGTGAACAAGCTCATCATCACCACTTTATGCCTCCTTGTAGGTACATTGTGCTGATGCGTCCACTGTCGCATGTCCTTATACCAACCTTTTTTTGTTTTTTTTTGCGGGTAAACCAACCTTTTGCTGTAAGGGCGCATGTAAAATGAAGCGATCACACTGTTACCTTAGGGACATGTCTAACCGTGTTATTGTTAATCTAATGCCTCCAGTGATAAGATGCAATTAAACTGTGTTACAAATGGCACTCCTGTTGTTTTCCTCAGTATGATAAGTAAGTTGCTCCTTTACGCTGCTGAGTGTCCTGGTGTCCCCACGGTCCCATGCCCTTAAACCAACTCTTTAGCTGTTGTTGATTTACTATGTCTGGTAAACAAGCAATGCCACCATTAAAGTAATCCCATATCTGAGGAATCTCATTGTTGATCGTAATGCTTCTGGTAACATGAAGCATTGCTGATGTTTTAAAATTTCTATTGTCCTTGCGTGATTGCCATGAACATAATTAAGATGCTTCTTTTCATTTTGTATATGTTTCATATATTCTTATTGACCAGCAACTGTTTACTTTCTATCATTTTGTGCAGATAGGGATATCCATTTCACCTTGTTGCTATTGTGACCTTTTGGTGAACTGCACAAAACACTTTTTTTTGGAATGAGTGTCTTGTGCAGTTCAACTAAAATGTCACGTGGGCAACATCTCTCATTTTTGGTGGAACTGCACAAAATGGTTAAACTAAAGTGAAACCATGCTCTCCTGTCTCCTTGTTTGTGCTATGCAAACATGCTATGCAAACAGGAATACTCTACTATAGATGTTGTGACGGTCAAGAGCAACATCTCTCAATTTTGGTGGAACTTCACAAAATGGTTCAACTAAAGCGAAATCATGCTCTCTTGTCTCCTTGTTTGTGCTATGCAAACATGCTGTGCAAACAGGAATACTCTACTACAGATGTTGTGATGGTCAAGAGCATTCGCCAAGTTCTTCGATTGTATGAAGTGGCTAGCCAAGATGGATTTAATCCCGATATTCACTTTATCAAAAGGCTCTAATGGGTTGGTTCTGAATCTTGCAAGATGGGAATCAGTGAGATGTGTAGGCATCTTTGTTGTACTTATTATTTGAATCTTATTTGTTGGTTCTGAATCTTGCAAGCTGGGAATCAATGAGACGTGTAGGCATCTTTGTTGTACTTATTATTTGGATCTTATTTGTTGGTTCTGAATCTTGCAAGCTGGGAATCAATGAGATGTGTAGGCATCTTTGTTGTACTTATTATTTGGATCTTATTTGTTGGTTCTGAATCTTGCAAGCTGGGAAACACGGCATGATGATGCAGAGGATAGCAACCATAACAAACAATTCAAACTTGGTAGTATTATCTTTGTGAAAGTGACAAATGTGTTGATCGTGTGCGTCCTGGGAATAATAATTCTAATTGTTGTGCATGTTGATCCCGTGGCACTGATAGAACGAGCCAATGCATTGCTTGTTTTAAGTATAAATTTCTATTAAAGCTAATTAAATTTAAGTAAAGTGACCACTAACTCCTGTTATTACAGTACCAATACAGACCCGCTCGTGAACCGACGTGTGGCCGGAGTAGGTTTCTTAATGGATGTGTTTGAATGCGCCGAGGGTGCCTCTTCTGCCGGGCGTGCAGCGGACGAGGGAGGGGTAGTAACTGTTGTCGTCTGTACACACTCAGCTTACTATTGAATCCAGTTCCCCAAGAGCTAAAAAACGAACTGCTGCTGCCGCCTACACACTCGTTCACTCGAAGAAACTCCAATGGTGATCTGAGGGGTGAGCCTGCTGGATATGGACTTCAGCAAGGAGTTATTTCGCCATTCAGTCCTATGGCTGCACCAAGTTGAATGTGATGTACACCAATGATACGGACTCGGTGAAGCTCTGCCTCGCCTCAGTCCTATGGCCGCACCAGGTTCTGGAGCATTCGCCCGTTTTATCGGCAGCGCCGACTGCACCTTCGCTATGGTGGAGAGAAGGAAGAACGCGACGATTCAGCCATCTGGTGCAACAAGCTTGTCGACATCCAGAAGCAATACAAGATCATCAGCAACGGGCAGAAGAAGGACTCCGTGGTTGACCTCGCTGAGACCATCATCGACCCCTGATATGCTAACATGAAAGAAGACGACCTGAACACGTGGGAGGTACCTCTGAATCTAGCCTACATAACCTACGCGGCCAAGGACGCATACGCATGCTACGACATGTATAGGCAGATCTTGGACATGAGGGCGTGTCTGCTTCCCATAACCGACGAGTACACGAACAGCCGCAGCGTCATGATCAAGCGTGCCAGGAAGTTCTAGATGTTGTACTTTATCTGTTTATAAGCACCTTTATCATCTGAGTGTTTCATGCATTAGCCTATGTGTCATAATTATTTGTTTTGTCCGAAATATTTCTTTTAAGAACCCATTAACCTGATTGCTTTTTTAGTGGCTATTTGCTAATGTATGTAAACTAGTTCACTTGTCCGTAAAAAAAACTAGTTCACTCGGCTGTCGTGCTTTGAATCTCCTTCCTCCCAACATATTACTCTCCTCAGGTGGACCCAGCAGGTCTCTGAATTTTCTCCCACTTTCTTTTTCGATGTAAACTGAGTTTTCTCCCAGTACTTTCCCCTAGAACCAACTCAATTGTCCCACGTCTAGCCTAAAAAATAATAATACCCCACGTACTTTTAACTCATCAAATTAAAATGATATTTTATTTCGTAAGTTGAAAGTTCTTACAAAATAATAATAATAATTGTTTATATATAACTTGCCAAGTTAACTCCTACTGATTGCGTACATAAGCTTGCAAAGATTTTACTGACGTGCAATCATGTGTTTATGTTTTTATAACATTTCTCCGTCTAGCCCAACATGATATTTTCACCCAGCCCAGCAAGTCCGCGGATTTCGAGAAAAATGCAAATGGGATTTAAACGGGCTGCATAGATGCTACACCATTGTTTCACCCAGCCCACCAAATGGACTAAAAAACAAATGGACTGGCTGACATGTGGGCCAGTAGGTCGAAGCCTAAGAAGGCGTTGGATTTACATCCAACGGCCGGCATTCTTCTTCAATCTCTCGTCTTCTTCCCCCACCGCTGCCGGAACCGCCTGCTCCAGCCTTCGGCATCCAGCAGCGTTGTTTTGCGCTCCTCAGCGAAACGCTACCCCGCCGACGGCCAGGCCATCCCTCCACTCCGCACCTCCTGTTATTCTCTGCCGAGTGTAGGCCCACCCCGCACCCGAACCAGTCAAGTTTCCCACTCCTCTTCGTCTGTGACTCCACTTCCGCGTCTTCCCCATCTCCAGGTTGTTCCAGTCTGGGGCCTTGCCGTCGTCCACCGCCTCGGTGCGCTCGGCGCGGCGTGGTCAACATACAAGAGTCATCGGAAGAGGACTGTACATGGAGAGCCTGACGGCTGGGACCCACGAGGTCCATGGTCGCACGCAAGGAAAGTTCCTCCTTATTATGCACTGTACGTGCACTGTACGTGGGAAGGGCTTCTGTATTTCGCAAAAAAACGCCCCCCCCCCCCCCCGCGCGCTGACAGGTCGGACCCACCAGCTATATCTTCGCACGCAAGGAAGTGCCTCCTTATTACGCACCACAAAATGAATACCCCCTGCTAGCTAGGACCCACCATAGTGGGTGGCTGACTTGTGGGCCTACTAAGTTGACGAGGACGGAGGGCTTTGTCAACTTAGTCAATATGAACGATTCTAGCTCCAGTGACCGTACGATGTCCATCCAACGGCCATAGTGCTTCTTCAACCTTTGGTCTTCTTGCTCCAGCCGCCCAAAGCAGCGCCGGTCGTGCCGCGTGCTCCTGCCTCTCGTGGTCGGCTGTGATGCCACGGAGGCCTCACCGCCCCCTACTACTGCCACCGCTAGCCCAGGGTATCCCTCTACTCACCCACACCCCCTGTTATTCTGCGGCGACAGCAGCCTCACGCCGCAGCCGAACTAGTCAACCCTCGTACTCCTCTCCGCGTGGGCATCATCCACTGCCGCGTCTTCCCCGGCTCCTTGTCGTCCCCTTCTTAGGCCTCGCCGTCGTCCACCGCCTTGGTGCTCTCGGCGCGGCGTGGTCAATGTGGTCAACGACCGACTTCCATCGGAAGAGTACTGTACGTGGAGAGGCTGACAACTGGGTCCAAGGCCACAGCCCAGTTTTTTTGTGATTTGCCAAGTAAGTCGCTTTGCCAGGCCTGTTGGGCTGCAAATCTTTCAAGACGAGGAGAGCTTGATTTGGCTGGCCGAGAAAATGGCCTATCAGTAATGAGAAATGGGTTGTACATTTTTAAAACACATCAAACCGACAATTAGTTTCAAATATCTTTTTTTCATTTCGAGATTTTAAATTACATTAATTTTTATGCATGGAGAATTTGTTGGATTTTATATCTATATACATTTATTTTTAAAATCAGTTTGAATGTGAGTCGAAATTTTGGGATTAAAAACAGTTCGGACCGCACAAAAATATGCAAAATTTCGTATAATTTTTTAACCGTGGCCACAATATGGGCTGTAATGCTAACAAAAAGAATATGGGCTCCAAACAAAACCTTAAGAATTAGCAAATGGGTTGTAAATTATTAGAAATAATGGCAGATGGGTTGTATGCTGTTTTCCACAGATTTGAGGCTTTCCTAAAAAAAGGTTGACGCACAAGCAGTGACTGTTGGATGGCCATCCAACGGCCGTCGTGCTTCTTCAATCTCTGCTCTTCCTGCTCCAGCCGCTCAAACAAGCGCCGGCGGGACTGCCTGCTCCCTCCTCCCCGTGGCCGGCTGTGCTGCCGCATAGGCCTCACCGCCCCACCGTACTCCCATCGCTGGCCTAGCCACCCCTCTACTCACCCACACATGTTGTTATTCTCCGGAGATGGCAGATGAATTAGTAAACCCTCGTTCAGTCGTACTCCCCTCCGCATGGGAAACAATTACGGAGTCTTCACTACCTCTGTGTCGTTCCCTTCCTAGGCCTCGCCATCATCCACTGCCCAGGTGCTCTCGGCGCGGCCTGGTCAACGTGGTCAACGACCGACATGCATCTGAAGTGGACTGTACGTGGAGAGGCCGATAGCTGGGTCCACGGCCGCACGCAAGGAAATGCCTCCTTATTACGCGCAAAATAATGATTCCTCCACCTGACATCAGGGACCCACCGAAAGGGCCTCAGTATTTCGCGAAAAAAACATTACCGCCGCTAACAGCTCGGACCCACCAGCTATATCTTCGCACGCTACGCACAAAAAAATGAATACTCCTCCTGTTAGCTAGGACCCAGTATAGTGGCAGGCTGACTTGTTGGCCTACTAAGTTGCCGGGGACGGAGGGCTTTGTCAACTTAGTCAATATGCACGATTCTAGCTCCAGTGACCGTACGATGTCCACCCAACGGCCGTAGTGCTTCTTCAACCTCTGGTCTTCTTGCTCCAGCCACCCAAACCAGCGCCGGTCGTGCCTCGTGCTCTTGCCTCCCATGGCCGGCTGTGATGCGGCAGAGGCCTCACCGCCCCCTTCTACTCCCACCGCTGGACAGGCCATCCCTCTACTCACCCACACCCCCTGTTATTCTACGGCGACGGCAGCCTCAAACCGCAACGAACCTATGAACCCTCGTACTCCTCTAAGCGTGGGCATCCACTGCCGCGTCTTCCCCGGCTCCGCGTCATCCCCTTCCTAGGCCTCGCCGTCGTCCACCGCCTTGGTGCTCTTGGCGTGGTGTGGTTAACGTGGTCAATGAACGGCTTCCATCGGACGTGGACTGTACATGGAGAGGCTGACAACTGGGTCCACGGCCGCAGCAAGGAAGTGCCTCCTTATTACGCGCAAAATAATTATTCCTCCACCTGACAGTGGGGACCCATCGGACGGGCCACCATATTTCGCGAAAAAAACGTTTCCCCCTGACTGCTGGGACCCACCAGCTACACCTTCGCACGCAAGGAAGTGCGTCCGGAAAAAAAAACGATTCGCCCCCCTGACTGCTGGGACCCACCAGCTACATATTTGCACGCAAGAAAGTGCCTAACAGTCGGGACCCACCTGGTCAAAGCGTACGTAGCGTTGTCATTCTGGTCGCGAACGTGCATGTACATACTGGTCGATGTAGAGGCGCGCACGTGTCGTAGATGTAGAGGCGTGCACGTGTCATAGTAGAGGCGCGCACGTAGCATGTACACGTACGTACAGCGGCGAGGGTGCAAGAAAGAAAATACGGCCACGTACGTACATATGGGCAGGGTCTCGAACGCCTACTCGCGCATACGTACATGGCTGGGTCGGAACGGAGAAACAGCGTCATCATTGTGTTCATGGGGAGCCAACCGGCTGGGTCGGAACGGAATGCATGGTCGTGTTCATCGGGAGGGCTTGGATGGAACAGGCGATGGAAACGAGGCCTGGTGTACCGCACAACAGAGGAAATGGCCTTGTGTTCGACCGGCCATGTTCGAAACGGGGTCCTGTTGATCGGGAGGGGCATGGCGTACCGCAAAACGGAGGAAACGGACCTCCTACGGTCGAAACGGGGGTCCTGTTGATCGGGAGGGGTGTGGCGTACCGCAAAATGGATGAAACGGGCCTCCTACGGTCGAAACGGGGGTCCTGTTAATCGGAAGGGGTGTGGCGTACCGCAAAACGGACGAAACGGACTTGTGTTGGAGTGCTACGGTCGAAACGGGGGGAGGGGTGTGGTGTACCGCAAAACGGGACTCCACGGGATACTGTTCATCTCCACTGTCGACCTCCTCCAGCCTCCACGGGATACTGTCGACCTCCTCCAGCCTCCACGGGCTCCTGTTCATCCAGCCTCCACCACGCGCTAGCTACTCCACCAGCTACTGTTCAACCACCCCTCCACGGGTACCCCTCCACCGTTTACTGTTCATCCAGCCCTCCACACCACGGGGTCCTATTCAACCACCCCTCCACGGCCACCCCTCCACCGTCTACTGTTCATCCAGCCCTCCACACCACGGGTTCCTGTTCATCCACAGGCAACGCCACCGCTCACTGTTCATCCAACCCCCCCTGCAACGCTCACTGTTCATCCCAGAGGCAGCATCGATCGGCTTTAGTTAGCAACAGTAGTGAAGGAATCACTCCATCGGGTTCAGTTAACAGCCATCGATTGATCGCTCGGGTTCAGTAACGCGTAGCCTGCAGTGCAATCGCTCGGGTTCAGTTAGAGCCCAATGCCTCGCTCGGCTTCAGTTAGAGCCAACGCCTCGCACACACGCGCGTACGTACGAGAGAAACGCGCATCGCTCCGCCCCGGACCTCCCACCGTAACCGGCAACTCCCCGAAATTTTCCTCCCCCTCGCTTCTACCATGGTTTTTTCCGTCATGGACGGCACAAAGAATGTCATGCAGCTGCGTCTCCGGCCCGCCCAGGACGAAAAGCCCATTTTCTGTCATGATTTTTTGTCATAGAAGTAGGAGCCCACCACATCTATGATGATACCGGGTTTTGTCACAATTATCGTCATAGAAGTGTCATATGTATGACAGGAAAAAAATTCGTTCGGCCCAAAATGTCATGGATGTGTCTTTTTTTTGTAGTGCATGCGCTAAAGCATGCCTCCACATGGTGCCCGAGCGCCTCCCTCATGACGTCGGCTAGGTCTAAGGACCTCCAGAGGAGAGCCCCCAAGCCTAGCCTGAGGGGCTCCAAGCACGCTTTCCTTTGCGATAGGTGAAGGCGCCCCATCAAGGAACGCGAGGCTCAACGCAGCACTGTCGGGTGACGCCTCCTCATGAGATCCCTGGCCCAGCTATAGCTTCTTCGTCTTGGGGGCGAGATTAGGAGGGAGGACATCGCCCTCGTCTTCAGGGTTCTCGACTGCTGCAGCTTGATAGGCGCGCTCAAGAGAAAACACCGCGTCCTTTTCCTTGTAGGCGACCGTGATGATGCCGCCACTCCCTGGCATCTTGAGGACATTGTAGCCGTGGTGCGTCGCCACCATGAATTTGGCTAGTGCTGGGTACCCGAGGATAGCATTGTATGGCAGATGAATATCGATGACATCAAAGTCGATGAGCTCGATGTGGTAGTTGTCGCACTTGCCGAAGGTGACAGGGAGGCGGACTTGCCCTATCAGAAGCGTGGAGCTGTCGGTCACTCCTAAGAAGGGTTTGGTAGGCTGAAGCTGGTGGTATGGCACTTGGAGCCTGTTGAACGTCTGGACAGAGAGAACATTGAGCCCTGCTCCACCATCAATGAGGGTCTTGGTGACGACCACGTTGCTGATGACGGGCGAGCAGAGCATTGGGAGCGCGCCGGCAGTGGTCGCACACTTGAGCTAGTCGGAGGAGTTGAAGGTGATGGCGTATTTGGACCACCTGAGCGGGTGTGTCGCCTCGAGCTTGGGGAGAACTACGTTCACCTCGCGCGTACTGCTTGAAGACGCAGTGAGAGGCTGGGGCATGGGAGCCGCCCAAGATGCAGGCGATGGTTCGAGGCTCTTGGAAGCCCCCAGCCCCCTCGTCCTGGTGATGATCTTCGTTCCTTCTTGGTGGTGGAGGCAGTGGAGGAAGACCAGCGTTTCCTTGAGGCCGATCCTCGTGAGGCTGGTCCCTCCAGGCGCCCTCGCGAGGCTGGTCGCGCCACTCCTAGCGATGGTCGCGGTCGTCCCAGCGTCCTCCACCTCGGCCACCTCCACGACCATAGCCTTGATTGTTGCGCTCAGGGTGTCGACCTAGGCATCCATAACGGAGGGCCCTAAGCTCCTGGCAGTCGTTGGTGTTGTGGCTATGCACGTTGTGGAAGATGCAGAACGGTCGGCCGCTCCTAGATGACTTAGGGTGATCGCAACCGCGCTTCATCTCTGGCTCGGCTGCAAGGACAGTCGGCCCTTTGCGCTTCACGTCCTTGACCTTGGCCTTCTTGTCTTCTGGGTCAGCGTCGGGGAGCTCGAGGAGGAATAGGCACCCCTCCTCAGCCCTCACACACTTGTTCGCCATGTTGAACATCTCCACTACCGTGCAGAGGTCCTATGATACGTCTCCATCATATCTATAATTTTTAATTGTTTCATGCCAATATTCTACAACTTTCATATACTTTTGGCAACTTTTTATATTATTTTTGGGACTAACATATTGATCCAGTGCCCAGTGCCAGTTCCTGTCTGTTGCATGTTTTATGTTTCGCAGGAAACCCATATCAAACAGAATCCAAACGGGATAAAAACGGGCGGAGAATATTTTTTGGAATATTTTGGATTTTCCGAAGGAAGAATCAACATGAAACGGTGCCCGAGGTGGCCACGAGGCAGGGGGCGCACCCCTAACCCTCGCGAGCCCCTCGTAAGGCGGTTGATGCTCTACTTTGGCCGTAAGAAAGCTAATTTTTGGAAAAATATCTGTGCGAAGGTTTCAATCCAATCGGAGTTACGGATCTCCGGATATAAAAGAAACGGTGCCAGGGCAGAATCTAGGAACGCAGAAACAAAGAGAGACAGAGAGACAGATCCAATCTCGGAGGGGCTCTCGCCCCTCCCACACCATGGGAGCCAAGGACAAGAGGGGAAACCCTTCTCCCATCTAGGGAGGAGGTCAAGGAAGAAAAAGGAGGGGGGCTCTCTCCCCCTTGCTTCCGATGGCGCCGGAACACCGCCGGGGGCCATCATCATCACCGCGATCTACACCAACACCTCCATCATCTTCACCAACATCTCCATCACCTTCCCCCATTTATATTCAGCGGTCCACTCTCCCGCAACCCGCTGTACCCTCTACTTAAACATTGTGCTTTATGCTTCATATTATTATCCAATGATGTGTTACCATCCTATGATGTCTGAGTAGATTTTCGTTGTCCTATCGGTGATTGATGAATTGCTATGATTGGTTTAATTTTCTTGTGGTTATGTTGCTGTTCTTTGGTGCCCATCATATGAGCGCGCGCGTGGATCACATCATAGGGTTAGTTGTATGTTGATATTACTATGTATTGGAGGGCAAGAGTGACAGAAGCTTCAACCTAGCATAGAAATTGATGCATACGTGATTGAAGGGGGACCAATATATCTTAATGCTATGGTTGGGTTTTACCTTAATGAACGTTAGTAGTTGCGGATGCTTGCTAATAGTTCCAATCATAAGTGCATAGAATTCCAAGTCAGGGATGACATGCTAGCAGTGGCCTCTCCCACATAAAACTTGCTATCGGTCTAGTAAAGTAATCAATTTCTTAGGGACAATTCCACAACTCCTACCACCACTTTTCCACACTCGCTATATTTACTTTACTGCTTCTTTATCTAAACAGCCCCTACTTTTTATTTACGTGCTCTTTATTATCTTGCAGTTCTATCCAACAACACCTACAAAGTATTTCTAGTTTCATACTTGTTCTAGGTAAAGCGAACACTAAGCGTGCGTAGAGTCGTATCAGTGGTAGATAGGACTTGAGAGAATATTTGTTCTACCGTTAGCTCCTCGTTGGGTTCGACACTCTTACTTATCGAAAGAGGCTACAATTATCCCCTACACTTGTGGGTTATCAAGACCTTTTTCTGGCGCCGTTGCCGGGGAGTCATAGTGTGGGGTGAATATTCTCGTGTGTGCTTGTTTGCTTTATCACTAAGTAATTTTTATTTTCTATTCTTAGTTGTTCTCTATCTTTAGTTATGGATATGGAACACGAATACCAAAAAAATTAGGTGTACTTGCTACTCATGGAGATGGGGAACCTCCTAAAACCCTCGATGCTCGTTATGTGAAAGAAATTATGTACTACTTTGATAATCCTGAGAAAACCCATTCAATTATGTTATGGGAGACACGTTGGATCAACGTGAATACTTTAGGGATTATCGCTTGACTCAAAAGGGGGAACTATTATGGGATCAAATTTATATGTTGCATTGGTATGCTCGAGATCTATGCTTGAGATATGATTATACTTGTTGCTCTAGGATGAAGTCTCCACGCCTTCCCTTTTCATGCAAATTCAATGATAAATAAACCTTAGCTTCTTATGCTAATTGTATATATGATTACTATGATGTGGAACAAACAGAGGAATTTGTTGCTTTTAAGGGTGCTTATGAAATTGAATCTTTGTTTGAAAAGTATGAAGCTTTTGATGATGATGTTTATAGGCCTGAAAATTATGCTATATTGAAATATTGCTATGAGAATTATGAATATAACTCCAATATTGATGCGTTTATTGAGAAAGTCTCCACTGTCCAAGAAGAGACTAATATTTTGCAGGAGTCTATGGAAGAAGAAATTGATGAAACTATGAGCTCATTGGATGAAAAAGATGATGAGGAGAGCGAAGAACAAAAGGAGGAAGAGCTGATTGATAACCCGTGCCCACCTTCTAATGAGAGTAACTCTTCAACTCATACATTGTTTAATTTCCCTCCGTGCTTACCGAAGGATGATTGCTATGATGATTGTTATGATCCCATTGATTCTCTTGAAATATCCCTTTTTGATGATGATTGATATGCTTGTGGCCAAGATGCCAATATGAATGATGCTTATGGAGATGAACTTGCTACAGTTCCTTATGTTAAACATGAAATTGTTGCTATTGCACCCACGCATGATAATCCTATTATCTTTTTGAATTCTCCCTACTACACTATATCGGACAAGTTTGTGCTTATTAAGGATTATGTTGATGGGTTGCATTTTAACGTTGCACATAATGATTTTGATAGATATAATATGCATGTGCTTGCTACTCCTACTTGCAATTATTATGAGAGAGGAACTATATCTGCACCTCTCTATGTTTGCAATATGATAAAATTGCAAGAAACTGCTTATACTATGCAATGGCCTTTACTTGGTGTGCATGAATTGTTCTTTTATGACATGCCGATGCATAGGAAGAGATTTAGACTTCGTTGTCGCATGATATATGTTACTTTGTGCTCACTACTAAATCACAAATCATTGTTAATTAAAATTGGCCTTGATATACCTTGGGATCCGGGTGGATCCATTACTTGAGCACTTTATGCCTAGCTTAATGGATTTAAAGAAAGCGCTACCAGGGAGACAACCCGGAAATTTTAGAGAGTCACTTAATTTTGTTGAGTGTTTTCATAAAGTTTGAAAACAAAAAAATAAAGAGGGGAACCCAAAACTTTTCAAAAAGGAAAGTGGAAGTGAGAGAGTCAAGCATTGTTGAAGTGGGAGCTAGCCTTGAACTTTGTTCATGCTCACGGAAACTTTGTGAATCTTGATTACAGAAACTTTTCATCAAAAATAATTATCCCCTTGTACAATTCCATTGTACTATAAAAATAATGTGCCAAGGTTTGCCTTTAGGTTGTTTACAATGTTTGTTGGTATGTGCGGTGCAGGACAGAAACTTTGGCTGTAGTGCATGATTTTACATTTTTTTTACTGGAACGTCAAATGGTTCTGATTCTTTTTGCACTGTCTTGCTGTACAAATTTTTTATTTTTCCTAATTTTGGTAGAATTGTTGATGTACCAGAAGTATGGTGAATGTTCATATTGCTACAGACTGTCTTGTTTAAGACAGATTCTGTTTTTGATGCATAGTTTATTTGTTTTGATGAAACTATCAATTTCTATTAGTGGATTAAGCCATGGAAAAGCTATATTACAGTAGACATAATGCAAAAACAAAATATGAATTGGTTTTCAACAATACTTAGATTAGTGATTTGCTTTATTATACTAACGGATCTTACCGAGTTTTCTGTTGAAGTTTTGTGTGGATGAAGTGTTTGAGCGAGGAGGTCTCGATATGAGGAAAAGGAGGAGAGGCAAGGACTCAAGCTTGGGGATGCTAACGCACCCCAAGTAAATATTCAAGGATGCTCAAGTGTCTAAGCTTGGGGATGCCCCGGAAGGCATCCCATCTTGCTTCAATAAGTATCGGTATGTCTTCGGATTCGTTTCGTTCATGCGATATGTGCAAGTCTTGGAGCGTCTTTTGCATTTAGTTTTCACTTTTCTTTTATGCACCATGCTGGTATGAGATAGTCCATGGTTGATTTATAGAATGCTCATTGCACTTCACTTATATCTTTTGAGTATGGCTTTATAGAATGCTTCATCTGCTTCACTTATATCTTTTGAAGTTTGGATTGCCTGTTTCTCACCACATAGAAAACCACCATTTGTAGAATGCTCTTTTGCTTCACTTATATTTGTTAGAGCGTGGGCATATCTTTTGTAGAAAGAACTAAACTCTCTTGCTTCACTTATATCTGTTTAGAGAGATGACATGAATTGGTCATTCACATGGTTAGTCATAAAATCCATAAAACTTGTAGATCACTGAATATGATATGTTTGATTCCTTGCAATAGTTTTGCGATATAAAGGCGGTGATATTAGAGTCATACTAGTTGAGTAATTGTGGAATTGAGAAATACTTGTGTTGAGGTTTGCAAGTCCCGTAGCATGCACGTATGGTAACCGTTGTGTGACAAATTTGTAGCATGGGGTGCTCTTTGAGTGCTTTCCTTATGAGTGGCAGTCGGGGACGAGCGATGGTCTTTTCCTACCAATCTATCCCTCTAGGGGCATGCATAGTAGTACTTTGCTTCGAGGGCTAATAAATTTTTGCAATAAGTATATGAGTTCTTTATGACTAATGTGAGTCCATGGATATACGCACACTTACCCTTCCACTTTGCTAGCCTTTATTATACCGTGCAACTTTCGCCGGTATCATGAACCCATTATTTACCTTCGTCAAAACAGCCACCATACCTACCTATTATGTCATTTCCATAGCCATTCCGAGATATTATTGCCATGCAACTTTCCACAGTTCCGTTTATTATGACACGCTCCATCATGGTCATATTGCTCTTTGCATGATCATGTAGTATCGTATCTGTGGCAAAGCCACCTTCATGCCTGGCTTTACTGTAGTTGAACTGAGCACCTTCTTGAGCACTACCTTCTTGGAAGTAGCCTCATCTTCTGCTGCCACGTAGTCCTCATCCTCTGAGTCTGAGGTTCTCTTCCTTCTAGCTCTTGTGGCTGCTTTGGGCAAATTGCTTGGAGTGCTTCTGCTCCCTTCATCTGAAGTGCTTGAGGGACTAGTGCCCTCACTCATGTGAATCTGCTCTTCTTCCCTGTTCTAACTGTCACTATGGTTTGACATGCTGCAAATCACTGACTGCTGACCCTGTGAATAGTTATAGTTGAGACAGAGTGGATGAGCATCACAAAATGCAGAGATTTTTGCAAAAAAATGATTTAAAAACTTAGTTTTAGTTTCCACAGAAAGCATTTCGGATCTACCGATTTTCAAACTCGGTGATACCGAAGCAGTTTTGGAACCTAAACTAGTGATCTCGGTCAGACCGAGTTAGAGTTCGGTGGCACCGAGACTGCTAGGGTTTCACAAAGTTCTAAAATCGGTCACACCGATTTGTAATTCTCGGCCAAACTGAGACTTACTAGTGCAATGGTGTTAGCCAAATCGGTGGGACCGAGTTTTTCAACTCGGTGGGTCCGAGATGGTTTCGGCGGAAACCTAACCCTAAATTTTCGAATCACATCTATTCTAAGGATCTCATTGGCTGGATAGGAGTGTTTCAATCGTGGCAAGATGCATTACGAACACAATGTGCTGAGAATCAGATGAGGAAAGCACTGTGATTGAGTTCATACCCTAGTTCAGCGGTGAACTCGCTACGGCGGCAACGGCGGAGAAGAAATCCATTGACGGCGGCGGAGACCAGCGACAAGAGGCGGCTGGCGACGAAGTCGACGATCCGTAGACCTAGTAGGCAGAGCGAGCTACGCGCGGGCGAAGGGGTTTGGAGGAATTTCCAAATTTTTGCCCGTGTCTATATATAGCCCGACACTGTCGGTGTGACCGAGTTGAACAACTCGGTGGCACCGAGATGCACAACTGTTAACAGTTACAACAACTCGGTGTGACTGAAAAGTTCATATTGGTTGCACCGAGATTGAAAACCTAGATCGACTTAGTGATCTCGGTGGGACCGAAATGGAGGAATCGGTCAGACCGAGAATCACAAAGAAGTTTTGGAAGTTTAAGTACATGACGAATCGGGGACTCCGAGTGCTCCTCACACAGAGTGGTTCGAATCTGACTTGATCAAATTTTGTGATGTAGCATAAATAGAGTTTGAGACGAGAAAAGCATAGATAGCTAGAGAAGGTTCTTAGCCAATCTTCTCCATCCACTTGGCCAAAGAAAAAAGGAAACCAATCAATCAAAACAACAAGTGGATGTCCTCGAATGAGTAAAATATGCAACCAGCATGCTCACACAATAAAGTGACAAATGAAATATGTGGCAAAGCATGCACAACCAATTCTAGCATCTGTCAAACAATTGGTGATGACTAGGTCATTTATATATGAGTATATTGACTTAGGAGTAAAATGAGAACATTTGATCATAGGTCATACTCATCGTTTAAGCTCAAGTGGGGTTACCACTTTTACATAATGCATTGATGTGTTCACATCATTAGAGTTGCTTTGACTCAATTCTTAGAGTTAAGCTCCCCCTAGATGTGAGATCCCCCCTTAGAGGGATGAACTAACCTTGGGTTTTGTCGATGATGACTTCATGTAGGTGTTGAAGATGTGGATGCTCAATGTTGATGTAGATCTTATGGAGCAATCCTTTGGAGTGAGTTGCACTTTCAATACCTACACGGGTTAGTCCCACAAGGAACAAAACAAGAGTATCCATAGACATAGAGTGATGCACACACAAGATGATGTCCATGAAATCATTTGATTACCTTGTCCCTTGCCTTACCAACATGAGGGTTTGTGACTCCTTGAACTAGTGCAAGACGTGGAGGTTGATTGCACTTGTTCTTGCCATAAAGATATGAGTGAAGAATGTTGGCGGAGTCACCCTCAAGAACTCTCTAGTTCTTCTTCTTCTGGATCCACATCATCTTGATGGGAATCCTTGGAGTTGTAGTTGTACTTGATGAAGTAGAACTTGATGTAGTCTTGGGAACCCACTTGACCAAGGCCTTAGGTGCTTCTTCAAATGCATCAATCTCCTCTTGAAGCTTGTCCTTGCCTTTATGGTCTTGTGGTGGAAGATCATCTTGAGCTTGTGTTCCCTTGAAAGAAGTAGGATCATACTTCTCTTGTTGAGGAACAAACTTCGTCTTGGGGTATTGATCTTCTTCCCACTCAACTCCATTGGCATTGAACTTTCTTTCAAAACCAACACCTTGATTCTTCCGATGCCTTCCTTGCTTGCGTACAATTTCCTCAAATTGCTTACTCCCGGCAAGGCTCTTGTATACACCTTTCTCTATAATTACCTTCAATAAGCTATTTTCTTGCTCAAGTGTAACTTGGCTAAGAGAATCATTAGTGGAATCGAGAGAACTACTAGAAGCAACACTATTGGATTTAGCATAGTTATTGTTACTACTAGAGGAAGAATCTTTCTTGTTATTATTACTAGACTTGACTTGAGGCATGTAAGTAGATAAGAGTAAACGCTTGGCAATATAAGAAGGACTTTTCTTGCGAGGATCATCATTGATTGCCTTTAAGAACTCATGCTCTTGCTCAAGATTGAGCTTTTCAAAGCGTAACTTCTCATGAGCCCTTAAAAGTTCTCGATGATTTTCGAAGATAGTTTCATGAGCTAACTTAAGAGTGTTTAGTTCTTTAGTTAGAATCTCAATCTTCTCCTTATCATTGTCATTCGTTTTATCTTGTTTAGCATGATTAATTGATATTTCATCATAGTATTCATCACTAGAGTTGTCAATAAGTAAATCATCATCACCTAGCAAGTCATCTTCATCACTATTGAAATCAACATACTCGGGATGTGTTACCTTTGGACCTTTGGCCATGAAGCATCTTCCAATTCCTTCATTTGGTGAGTCAAATATGTCGTAGGAGTTGGTTGACACAAGTGCTAGACCGGCAACACCTTCATCTTGAGTATGTTCAGAGTCGGAGTGATAGCTTCTCTCGGAGTGATGTTCAGATTCGGAACCGGATACCCATTCACCAACATGAGGTTGATGTCTTCGTTTTGTGTAGCTCTTTGATGACTTGTCCTTCCTTTCTGAATCTTTGCTTCTCCGTGAGGGTCTTCGTTCATAACGATCATCTCTACTCCTTCTCTCTCTTGGTGGTGATTCTTCTCTTCTACTTCTTCTTTTTGGAGAATCTTCTCTTCTTTTGTAGGATGCCGTACACTCATTGGAATAGTGTCCGGGTCTCCCACAATTGTAGCAGTTGCGCTCTCGACTGGAAGATCTTTTGTCATTGTAGGACCTTGACTTAGAGCTTCTTTCTTTGCTTCTACTCTTGTAGAATTTGTTGAAATTCTTCACCATTAAGCTCAATTCTTCATTGAAGGTTTGTTTCTCACTTGATGATGTGGGGGCTTCACATGAGGCTTTGTAAGCACCACTTGACTTGTTGTGAAGTTCCTCCTTATCCTTGAGTGACATCTCATGAGCAACAATTCTACCAATGACCTCCGTTGGCTTGACATTCTTGTAATTGGGCATCATTTGAATCAATGTGCACACAGTATCATATTTTCCATCCAATGCTCTTAGGATCTTCTTGATGATGAATCTGTCGGTCATCTCTTCACTCCCTAAGCCGGCAATCTCATTTGTGATAAGAGCAAGCCTAGAGTACATTTCAGCGACACCTTCACCATCCTTCATTTTGAACTTGTCAAGCTGACTTTGGAGCACATCCAACTTGGATTCCTTGATGGAGTCGGTACCTTCATGCATATCAATCAAAGTGTCCTAAATTTCCTTTGCATTATCAAGACAGCTGATTTTGTTGAACTCTTCGGGGCACAATCCGTTGAAGATGATATCACAAGCTTGAGCGTTGTATTGCAGCATCTTCAATTCTTCCGCATTAGCTTCACGGTTCGGCTCTCTCCCATCAAAGAATTCACCTTGCAAGCCAATACAAATAATAGCCCAAACGGCGGGGTTATGTCCGAGAATATGCATTTTCATCTTATGCTTCCAACTAGCAAAATTAGTTCCATCAAAGTAAGGACCTCTACGGTGATAATTTCCCTCGCTAGACGCCATACTCTCCTAGGTTGTGAAACCAAGGCTATGACCACCAAAAGCTATGGAAATCAAAGCAAATGGAGACCAAGGCTCTGATACCACTTGTAGGACCTTGAAGTATGTCTAGAGGGGGGGTGATTAGACTACTTGACCAATTAAAAACTTAACCTTTTCCCAATTTTAGAGTTTGACAGATTTTAGCAACTTTGGACAAGTCAAGCAATCATCACACAAATCAAGCAAGCATGCAAAGAGTATATAGGCAGCGGAAATTAAAGCATGCAACTTGCAAGAAAGTAAAGGGAAGGGTTTGGAGGATTCAAACGCAGTTGGAGACACGGATGTTTTTGGCGTGGTTCCGATAGGTGGTGCTATCGTACATCCACGTTGATGGAGACTTCAACCCACGAAGGGTAACGGTTGCGCTAGTCCACGGAGGGCTCCACCCACGAAGGGTCCACGAAGAAGCAACCTTGTCTATCCCACCATGGTCGTCGCCCACAAAGGACTTGCCTCACTAGCGGTAGATCTTCACGAAGTAGGCGATCTCCTTGCCCTTACAAACTCCTTGGTTCAACTCCACAATCTTTGTCGGAGGCTCCCAAGTGACACCTAGCCAATCTAGGAGACACCACTCTCCAAGAAGTAACAAATGGTGCGTTGATGATGAACTCCTTGCTCTTGTGCTTCAAATGATAGTCTCCCCAACACTCAACTCTCTCTCATAGGATTTGGATCTGGTGGAAAGAAGATTTGAGTGGAAAGCAACTTGGGGAAGGCTAGAGATCAAGATTCATATGGTAGGAATGGAATATCTTGGCCTCAACACATGAGTAGGTGGTTCTCTCTCAGAACTGGTAAGTTGGAAGTGTAGGTTTGTTCTGATGGCTCTCTCCACGAATGAAGAGGAGGTGGAGGGGTATATATAGCCTCCACACAAAATCTAACCGTTACACACAATTTACCAATCTCGGTGGGACCGAATCAACAAACTCGGTCAGACCGATTTAGTAAACCTAGTGACCGTTAGGATTTTCGGTGGGACCGACATGCAACTCGGTAGGACCGATATGATTAGGGTTAGGGCATAACGTAATCTCGGTGAGACCGATTACACAAACTCGGTAGGACCGATTTTGGTAATTAGCTAACCAGAGAGTTGGTCAGGTAAACTCGGTGGGACCGATTTGCTCTTTTCGGTGAGACTGAAATGTTACAAAAGGGAAACAGAGAGTTTACATTGCAATCTCGGTGGGACCGATCGCTCACTTCCGTTAGACCGAAACGTTACGAAGGGAAACAGAGAGATTACAATCCCATCTCGGTGAGACCGAGATCCCTATCGGTGAGACCGATTTGCCTAGGGTTTGTGGCAGTGGCTATGACATCTGAACTCGGTGGCGCCGGATAGAAAGAATCGGTGTGACCGATTTTGGCTTTAGGTTTAGGTCATATGTGGATGTGAGAAAGTAGTTGAGGGATTTGGAGCATATCACTAAGCACATGAAGCAAGAGGCTCATTAAGCAACACCTCATCCCTCCTTGATAGTATTGGCTTTTCCTATAGACTCAATGTGATCTTGGATCACTGAAATATAAAATGAAGAGTCTTGAGCTTTTGAGCTTGAGGCAATCTGTTGTCCTTGATATTTTGAGGGATCCACTTTCATCATCCATGCCATGCCATTCATTGAGCTTTCCTGAAATATATGTCTTGGAATAGCATTAGCTCAATGAGCTATATGTTGTTATGAATTACCAAAACCACCTAGGGATAGTTGCACTTTCACCTAACTATATGATTTTGTAGGGATAAGCTTTCTTTGGATATGTTATTTGATAAGACATAATTGCTTGGTTGGCATGCTTGAAGTATTATTGTTTTTATGTCAAATGATAGACTATTGCTTTGAATCACTCGTGTCTTAATATTCATGCCATGATTAGATACATGATCAAGATTATGAACTGTAGCATTCCACATCAAAAATTATCTTTTTTATCATTTACCTACTCGAGGATGAGCAGGAATTAAGCTTGGGGATGCTGATACGTCTCCGTCATGTCTATAATTTTTGATTGTTTCATGCCAATATTCTACAATTTTCATATACTTTTGGCAACTTTTTATATTATTTTTGGGAGTAACATATTGATCCAGCGCCCAGTGCCAGTTCCTGTCTGTTGCATGTTTTATGTTTCGCAGGAAACCCATATCAAACGGAATCCAAACAGGATAAAAACGGATGGAGAATATTTTTTGGAATATTTGGGATTTTCTGGAGGAAGAATCAACGTGAAACGGTGCCCGAGGTGGCCACGAGGCAAGGAGGCGCGCCTGGCCCCACTAGGTGCGCCCCTGACCCTCGTGAGTCCCTCGTAAGGCGGTTGATGCTCTACTTTGGCTGCAAGAAAGCTAATTTTTGGAAAAATATCTGGGCGAAGTTTTCAATCCAATCGGAGTTACGGATATCCGGATATAAAAGAAACGGTGTCAGGGCAGAATCCAGAAACGCAGAACAGAGAGAGACAGAGAGACGGATCCAATCTCGTAGGGGCTCTCGCCCCTCCCACGCCATGGGAGCCAAGGACCAGAGGGGAAACCCTTCTCCCATCTAGGGAGGAGGTCAAGGAAGAAGAAGAAGAAGGGGGGCTCTCTCCCCCTTGCTTCCGGTGGCGCCGGAACACCGCCGGGGGCCATCATCATCACCGCGATCTACACCAACACCTCCATCATCTTCACCAACATCTCCATCACCTTCCCCCATCTATATTCAGCGGTCCACTCTCCCGCAACCCGCTGTACCCTCTACTTAAACATGGTGCTTTATGCTTCATATTATTATCCAATGATGTGTTGCCATCCTATGATGTTTGAGTAGATTTTCGTTGTCCTATCGGTGATTGATGAATTGCTATGATTGGTTTAATTTGCTTGTGGTTATGTTGTTGTCCATTGGTGCCCATCACATGAGCACGTGCGTGGATCACACCATAGGGTTAGTTGTATGTTGATAGGACTATGTATTGGAGGGCAAGAGTGACAGAAGCTTCAACCTAGCATAGAAATTGATGCACACGGGATTGAAGGGGGACCAATATATCTTAATGCTATGGTTGTGTTTTACCTTAATGAACGTTAGTAGTTGCGGATGATTGCTAATAGTTCCAATCATAAGTGCATAGAATTCCAAGTCAGGGATGACATGCTAGCAGTGGCCTCTCCCACATAAAACTTGCTATCGGTCTAGTAAAGTAGTCGATTGCTTAGGGACAACTCCACAACTCCTACCACCACTTTTCCACACTCGCTATATTTACTTTACTGCTTCTTTATCTAAACAGCCCCTACTTTTTATTTATGTGCTCTTTATTATCTTGCAATTCTATCCAACAACACCTACAAAGTATTTCTAGTTTCATACTTGTTCTAGGTAAAGCAAACACTAAGCGTGCGTAGAGTCGTATTAGTGGCAGATAGGACTTGAGAGAATATTTGTTCTACCTTTAGCTCCTCGTTGGGTTTGACACTCTTACTTATCGAAAGAGGCTACAATTCTCCCCTACACTTGTGGGTTATCATCCTCATGTATGGCGAGCTCCTCCTTCATCTTGATGTTGCAGACGGCATCAGTGAACGCTGAGATGATGGCCTCGTCCGACACCTTGGGGATCTTGAGGCAAACGTTGTTGAAGTGATGGATGTACCTCTACAGGATCTCTCCTGGCTGCTGCTTGATGCGTAATAGGTCACTTACGGCCGGCGGGCGGTCGCGAGTGCCCTAGAAGTTGGCGATGAAGCAGTCGCGCATCTCATCCTAGGAGGAGACGAACCCCACGGGGAGATTCAGGAGCCAGGAGCATGCGGCATACTTGAGGGCCATGGGGAACTAGTTCGCCATGATCTTCTCGTCGCTGTTGGCCGCCTCGATGCTCACTTCGTAGAGTTGCAGGAACTCAGCGGGGTCGGCGGTGCCGTCGTAGCGTGGAGGTAGGTTAGGCTTGAACTTGCCTGGCCAGATGGCGTTGCGCAGCTCCGAGGTCAATGCGTGGCACCCTGCTGTGGTCACCGGAGCCCGTCGAGGAGGTGGAGCCTGGACTTGGTGCTCGCGCGCCGCCACCATCATAGGCGGTGCACTTATAGCTATGTCTTAATTCTTGAATCTTTATTGATCTTTATTGAATATTCACTTATATATTTGCATTATGTCCTCTACAACATTCACTTATAGCTATGTCTTAATTCTTGAATCTTTATTGATCTAAGTGAATGTGATTGGACCCTAACCTATTCGATGCTTCTACCTCAACTCTATCTGTCCAAATCATATGCATTCTATTGAAAACTGTCAATTGTCTTCTCTGAGTCCTTGTCAGCAGAGGACAAACTGACAAACATTTAAATCTATTTAATGTTGCATCCTTGTTGCCTGAAAACCGGAGAAGCCGGAACAACCACCCGACAATCCAGGCGTGCGTGAGAACATGGAACAACTTTCAATGAGTTGCATGCGTGCCACATGTCTCTCAGATGTGAACCGCCAGGGGCACCTGCGTAATTGCACTGCACCGCCCTCCTCCTTATAAATAGTTACCCGTGCGGTCAATACCGGTTCCTCCACCTCGCCACCTCGCACAAACCCTAGCGCCTCCGCTAGCTCACGTCGACGCCGGAGACGAAGCGCTTAGCTGCCGCAACTTCTTCGACACCGTACTCACGCCGGCCTCGGACCTTGTCCTCTCCGCCGCCGCCATAGGTGTCTTCCGCTGCCAAGTTAGGGCGCGGGAGATTGAACTGCTCGGCCTCCTTTCAACCTCGTCTAGCAGTTCGTCGATGGTAAATATATCTTATTTTTACTGCCTTTTTGATCCGTCAAATCCATCCACTTCAACCAAAAGTGGTTTCTTCACTTCCAAATCTGGATTTATTCTCTTCTGCATCTCATATCATGCCAAGTATATTCACTTATGCTTCATAACTAGTTAGATTCCTCACTTGTACTTATTCATGGATTCGTACAAATCTGGAACCAACTCTCTCCAAATAAGTGAATGTCTTCGCGCTACGAGATCAATGTCTTCTAAAAGTGATTTATCTTCAAAATCTTCTGAGAATGCATATGACCTCTTCCGCTTCCCTCGCATCTCTAATGCTGTCACAGGTACATGTCTGTGGGAGAATCCCTTGGTTCTTGTAGTCTGCATTCATTTGCAGAATTCCTACTGTGTCATATTGAATCACCTGAAGCCAGTTCTTGTCTGACAGTAGACGGAAGCCATTCATTGTATTGAAGCCAATCAGTCTGAATGTCATGGCTTCAGAGAAGTCTGCACGCAAGGGTGGCAGGCAACATTGTGGCAACACTGCACTAGATTTGCCTCCTAATCTATATGAATAGTATAAGTCAGATCCTGAGGAGAGTTACAACCAGCGCAAAAATCGGATACAGTGGATCCGAAGATATTGGGCTGAGGAATGGTTCAAGTATAGGTTCGTCATGCCTGAATATGCTGAAAAAGAATGCCATCAAGCGACCATGGGGTGACTGCCTCTACCGTGTCTTGGTGCCAAAGAGCAAGGCTGAAACCATTGAGCGGAAATTCTATCCTTGCATGGTCAGAGGACCACAGCCTGAAGTCGCCGACCCATCTTCTCTGTTATGGTGTCGTGACGACAATCTGTTCAAACGCAACTATTAGTTTGCTAAAGATTAAGCTGCCAAGAACCACAAGGAGTTCGACCTCAATTTCAACCCTGGCCCCTCCGCTCCAAGATCTGATGGGACATGTGAAGCTAATGAGAACAGAATTTTCCCCTTTGCCAATTTTGATGGGCTTCTGTCTCACATTGCTGCTCAGAGAGCAGCTGTGGATCAATCTGGTGGTGAAGCTCATTCTGAAGATGCTCCCTCACCTCCAAAGGAGAAAAAGATGAAGAAGACAAAAGCTGTCAAGCCATCTTCTTCACCAAAAGCTTCAACAAGGAAGACTTTGAAGACTACACCGCCTGAATCCAGTGTGCAGTATGAAGACTTATCTCGCGTGTCCAAGAGGACCAAGAAGCCATTGCCCAAGAAGGCCACTGGGCAACCCCTGACTCCGTTTGCTGTTCTGTGCAACGAAGATGAAGCCATTGATTTGTCAAGCAATGAAGATCTTGGTGATGATGCTCTGGAAATGCTCATCAAGAGCAAGCAAGAGGCTGTAATCTTCTATGATTTGCCCCTCTTTGATGTTGATATTCTGAATAACTTCATCGATGAATGGTTCGACAATAAAGACATCAGTATTGATGATCTTCAGCTCCCTGTGGACATCAGCGTCACTTTCCATGGGGCCATTGCTGGTGAATTGGCCCTATCTCAGAAGATTGTTGAGCTGAAAAACAAGATTGATTATGAGAAGGCTCACTTCAAGAAGAACATGACCAAGCTCAGCATGGCAGATGTTCAAATCTTCAAGCAGATGATGCATGACCTCAAGGAGGAATTTCACAAGAAGCAAAATGAAGCTAAAGGCTCACAAGAGCGCATGAAGTACCTTGCTGAGAAATGCGTTCAAGCCCACGATGAAGCTGAGAAGCGAAAAGCTCTTGGGCACCCTCGCATCGATCCCAGGATGGCTGCCAAGAAGAAGAAGCCTGCTGAGACCCAAACTGCACCAAGGCAGGAAGAACCTTGGATTGTCTTCCCTGCCAGTATGACAGGCTCGAAGCCTAAGGTCCCCTCAGCAGCTACAGAGCTAAAGAAAAAAAGGGCAGCTGAAGATGAAGCCAAGAAGCGCAAGCACAAGGATGCATCTAACGATGCTCCTTCCAAGAAGAAATTGAAGACTAAGGGAACAAAGTCTTCAAAGAAAGAGCGTGCTACGGGTTCTCAGCCTCTCATTGTTGAACATCTCAGTTGCTCCTCCTGCTTCCACTAACAAAGATCGTCGTGTTATGATCCACCAGCCTGCTTGCACAAAGGCTTGTGAAGAAGAACAAGTTCTAGCTATTGACCCCAACGCAGCTGAAGACATTGGTCATGAAGACAATGTTGTTGATGATGAATTCCTTCCTCAACTTGAGCACCACTTGGTATCATCGCCTGCTCCAACGAGCAGCGAATACATCAGCATTAGTCGTCCATTGACGCCAATCGCTCAAATGATTCATGGGCTGAGCGCCCGGAAGAAGAAACCCCAGTTCATGATGAAACACCTCGTACTCCACCAGCACCAGTTACAAATCAAGTGCTGAATGACGACAACTACATGGATACCACACCATGGCCAAAGGCGTCTCCAGTGTTCCAACGGCTTCGCAAAGGTCTCAGGCCACGGTCTCCATGTCAACCATCCCAGAAGAAGATTCACAACAATCCAGTTCAGTGGCACGTCAAGTGTTCCCTAAAGAGAATCCTTCTGTGACGGTTCCTGTGTCTGAAGCCAAAGTTGCTGAAGACATTCTAGTTGCATCAGCCGATGAAGAAGAAGAAGATAGAAGAGAAGAGAGAGTTGCTACACCTCCCCCCCCCCTTGCCTGAGATCAAGTCATTCTCAAGGAGAATGTGACTGTGCAAGACCCTCCGATCATTGACGAAATGGAGGTTGAGAATAATGAGGCTGCCACAAACACTGTTGAAGCCAATGACCCTGTCTTGGCTGAAGATCCTGTGTAGCCTGAAGCTAATGTTGTGCCTGAAGCCAATATGAATTCTGAAGCTTCTGTGACGCCGGTCTCCACTGATGGCGCAATTCCTCCTCCAAGGCCTCACACTATGGAAACAGCTTACAACCGTGAGGGGGAGTTGCTCACAGTTCGCTGGCCAATCATGGTTCCTCCCACTGCTCCCGGACCACACTATGATTATCATGTGGAGCAGCGACCACAAGTTTAGAAGCCTAAGCCGAGGCTGCCAAGGCTTCCAGGTGCTGCTACATCTCCTGGATCATTCAGTATAAACAGCTTCAGGGCACACAATACATTCTTTGACAGTGCCAAGAACCCCTACTCGAAGCCAAAGATCTCGTCTGATCACTTCTGGAGCCATCAACAACGCAACTATTACTCATGTGTCCTCCACAATCAAGACCGAATCTTCTCTCACATGTGTCTTGATTGTGAAGCTATTGCTGGGCTCCCCTGTCTTGAAGAAGCTCTGGACTGCTTTCAGGATGATGGTCTTCTGCAATTTGTCACTGCCAAAGAGCACTGGAATTAAGAGCTATTGCTGCAGTTATATGCTACTCTTCACATTCGTGGCTACAACCGGGATCCTAAGACATGGATCCTCGAGTAGATGACAAGTGATGTGCACCATGAATCTAAAGCTCAAGACATCATCGAGCTTACCTCCCTGCCCACTCCAGGTGATCTGTATGAGCCTGGTTGTCAGCGTTATCGAGAAGAACTGCAGAGCATTTTTCAGTGGCATGAACCCAATATGACTTAGATGCTTAGCCTGATGAAGCTATTACCTCAAGATGCAGAATATCCCAAGTAATTCTTTGTCAAAGACCTCGAGTACTTGCCCCGCACAGTCTATCATATATTGAGGCATACTCTATGCCAATCAAGGGACATTCTTCTGAAGCCAAACTTGAAGGAGCCATGAAGACTTTGGTCTTCTACATTATCAATGGCATCAGATTCAACTCCCAGGATTTCTTCATCAGACAACTTGTTGCATCTGGGATTGATCTATTTGGTTTCAAGTTCTATGCTCCATGGGTAATGCGCCTAATCAAACCCCATTCTTCTGTCAGTTATCAGTCTTCAGCACACAACCATCTTGTCTTTCTGCCTGAGGTTGATCTGTCAGTTGAAACCATCTACCCCGAGCCTGCCAAGGAGCCTCTATGTCGTCAACATATTGATCATCACAGCTTCTCACAACCTATAAAAGGAGTTCTTGTTCCCAATGCTGCAACTACTACTTATCCTCTGGCTGGCAATGTGCGCATGCCTCATCGTGCAAATACTGAAGCCACTGCCAGTACGATTGCCCAAAGGCCTCGAAAGCATTCTCGTGTACTCAATGACTGAGAACTGCTTGTGGCCTTACATGAAAAGCAGGATAAGCACCATGACTGGCTAAAGCGTCAGATGCAGAGTCTCTTGGTGGATGTCAATCGCATTCGCAACTTGGACACCAAGAACTCATTTGTTGCCCATGAGAACGCACAGCGGTCCTGGAAAAGCCTCACTCTGCTATGCTCTGAAGATGATCTGTGAGCAGATGGCTTCACCGAGAGCTTCAAGTTTGATTCCAGGCCTCCACCAAATGCAAGCTGGCGCCACACTCCCTCACTTGAAGATTCTGAGTATTCATCTTCGGCTGCAACTGTTGTTGCGAATGTCGTTGATGAAGAAGACGACACCACTTCACCGACCATGGCTACACTTCATCTCGACTCTGCACAAGGCCCCTGTGCACCACCAAACTCCAACGCCGACCCTGCTACTTCTGGAAATGAGTAGATGCTCTATGTCTTCAAACCTTTTTGGCCATTACTCACAAAAGGGGGAGAAGCATATGAGTTGATAGTCTTCAAGCGGGTCCTTACGGGTGGTTGCATTATTTTGCCAAGTTTTACAAATCTCATCTTTTGATACATTTGGTTCTTTGAGTTGTAACACTTAAACTCGATGGTCGTCTGCTACTTTTTCTGCTATTATGTGTTGCGATGATAAATTCCGCATGAAGTCATTCTGCAGACATCCATTTTCCATTATGCATATCATTATCTTCATTATCTTTCAATATGCATAATGTATTGTCTTCACACTTTGAAGATGGCCTCCACAAAGGAAAACCTGCCATGTGCATTTGCATTCAAAAGCAAATCGTTTATATGCACATCTTCAGGGGGAGCCTCGTCATATGTATGAAGACAATACTCACAACACTAAACTTTCACATACTTTTATCCCCGTTGAAAACTTCAACTAGTTTGTCATCAATCACCAAAAAGGAGGAGATTGTAAGTGCATCTAGTGCCACCCTAGTTGGTTTTGGAGTATTGACGACAAACTTGGTTGAGGGACCAATGTGTTTGTGAGAATTGCAGGATAACACAGGTTGTAGTCCCATATTGATTCGGTTTACCTACCAGAGATGACTCCTAAAAATGTTTGAAGACATTGAAGACAATGGTGGTCTGTGAAGATATTCACATTGAAGACTATGACAAGAAAAGACATTGCATGAAGACTATGGAGTGCAAAGACATAGTTGTTTTGTAGTTTCCTTTTCTTCTTTTTTGAGTCATAGGAACCACTGTACTATTAAGTGGGGTCCAAATGAACAAAGTTAGAGTGACTGAAGTGATGCTCAACCAAATCCTAAGTCTTCGAGCGAAGACAATGAGAGCAAACCTTATCCAGAGCTGGATGAGTCAGCTTTACTTGTAGCCCAAGTCAAGCTGTCGTGTGTGTTTGAAATCTGACCGTTGTACACGTGTCAGTTCCTTAGTGACCCAGGGTTATTTTGGACAAATCAGGCCGGGCTGCCTCCTGGCTATAAATAGCCCACCCCCTACACCATAAGTTGGTGGCTGCTCAGATTTAGTACACGGCTTTTGTCGTTTGAGAGCAACCCACCTCCGAAGCATTTGAGAGAGTAATCCTTGCGAGGACAAAGCCCAAAACACCCAGAGTCAAAGAGTGTTAGGCATCACTGAAGTCTTTCTGTCGGCGTGATCTGACGACTTATTACACTTGAGGACTGTGAATCCTCCAGCCGGTTAGGCGTCGTGTTATGAGCATCCAAGAGTCATTGTGGATTGCCGGTGAATGAAGTCTGTGAAGGTTTGAAAGTCTCCCTTGAAGACTTACCAGAGTGATTGGGCGAGGACTAAGTGTTCTTAGCTCAAGGGGAATAAGGTGAAGATACGGTCTTCTGAGTTGAATCTCAGCCTCCCTAAGCAGACGTATAGTTGTCACAGCAATTGGAACTGGCCCAACAAACCTCTTGTCCTTTTCGAGCAACTGATCTATCCTTCCTATCTCTCTTTACTTACAGTTTGTCTTCGTGAAGTCTTTGCTCTCTTGCCTGATATGATTGACTTCACAGTGTGAAGACTGTGTACTATGTGACTTCATACTATCTTCCATCTTGATCCATACTACCTAGCTGCTGATAGTCTTCGTACTTTCACTACATTGCTTACTTGACTATGGCATGTTTAGTATAGTCTACCTTCCGCTGCATATCAATAGGTTCATTTCTATCATTTGTCTTCAAAGCACTCATGTTTTGAAGACTTTCTTAAAAATCGCCTATTCACCCCCCCCTCTAGTTGAATACTAGCAATTTCACTGCATCTCTCAGAAATTATTTTGAACTCCCACCAAGGAACCTTACCGGAGATTATATTCGCTAGGTTCTTTGTTATCAGAGCAAAGGTGCTGAAGGTAATGAGGTTGGACATGCATTTATATCGAAAAAATGAATGGCTTGTTGATCAGCACCGGCAGCTATTGCAGAATGGAAAAGGCTCCAAAAAAGCTAAATTTCGTATTGGAACTGCATATGACAGAGTCATCGAAAGTCATTGTGTCAACCCCATACATGACTTGTCAGCGGCTGATCTCTTTGCAGAAATGATGAGGTTTGAACCTCTCTTATATCCATGTTCAGCTGATCAACACAGGCGTTTGCAGCTGAATGAGCTAAATTTTATTTCTCATATCAGTTTGAACCTTGTAATCATCGAATTTGAGCCATGTAACTATGGAATTTGAACCTTGTAATATTTCAAGCTTTTGTGGTACAATCGTTGAAATGGCATCATATGAGACTCGTATATTGGTAGTACTATTTTGACCTTAATATGAGACTCCTAGTTTAGTATGCATGTAATTGCTTACTTTAGTGTATGAAAATGTTATATGTGTAGTCACTTATGTAATTGTATGCTTAATTTGGTTATGCAATGTTGTTCTTATAAGTATATATGTTGACATTCTGTAGACAGGGCAAATCACATCGTACACGGACCAAACAATGGAACCCGTTGGTGATGATTTCATCAATCACTCATAATTGTATACTAGCAATCGTTTGCTCACAACACACACAACTTGTTAACATGAATCATCTGTGTTGTTATCGGTCTTTCTACACATTTTTGATTACAGACTTGTTTGCCGCATATCACGCACATCTTATTAAGTTGAACCATTTCTTTTCTCTTGGCTCAACGCAAACAGTTCATCCGACTGAATTGTATGCCGTATATCGCACACACCTTCACCTGGCTGATCGTTTCTTTTGTGTTGCCTAATCACAAACAGTTTATCGAAGTGAACTGTATGTCGTATATCGCATACACCTTCATCTGGCTGCTCGTTTCTGTTGTTCTGCCTCATCACAAATAGTTCATCGGGGTGAACTATATGCCGTACACCTTGATGTGGCTGCTCTGGCTGCCCATTTCTGTTGTTCTGTATCATCGCAAACAGTTGGTATGGATCAACCGTACGCCCGCATCGCACATGCAACTAAAATCTGAACCGTGTTTGATGTATCCGCCATCGCAAATGTTTTGCATCTTTTTGATGGTTTTTTATATCACCGTTTGTGATTAATGCATCGCACATAGTTTCGTCAAATGGTCTCTGATTGTAGCGTCGCGTTAGCAGCATCCTGCAGTGGTGCCTCTATCGCACACACTAGCAACGCGACGGTTTAAAACTCCATCGCGGAAAGGGGTTAAAACCGTTTGTATAACACATCTTAGCACCAGTGTACATAGATATGGTGGACTCTTTTGGTGAATCTTTGGGTTTCATGAATTTGGATGCATAGACAACATTCCCGCTTAGTACAAGTGAATGCTAACAATTAGATTAAGAAGCGATCAACTAAAGAGCGACAACGGCCATAATTATGCATTGCGAATAATTAACATTGAACGATAGCATATGTATGATATAAACACTCTGAACATAACTATCATAAAGTTTGCATTGGTTTTGAGTCAACCACATGTATGAACATGTGGAAAGTCAAGCCACTTGAATTCTCCGGTGGAGGATACCATCCTAACATATGATACTTCTTCTTGACTTCACAGATCGATGAAGTTGATCCTCTGGAAATAAATGGGTTGCTTGCGTGCGGCCTCTTCGGACACACTTGTGGCTTCACCATGAGCGTACAGGCGGACCTCCACGTATCTTCTAAGAAAATATTTTTTAGTCGAATAGAATAATGCACAATTCTATGGAAACTACAATATCAAATTGCTATAAAAACATCGACGAGTCCTTGCTCAAATCAAAATTTAGTGAGATGTTGCCATTAATGACTAATGAGCGAGATATTGCGACTAATGACTAATGAATGCAAGAGATTTGATCTCTCGCATTCATTAGTGAAATATTTATTGAAATATTGCCACTAATGTCTAATAACTAATGACTAAAATCTCACATCATTATTCAAATATTTAGTGACATAAGACCACTAATGACTATTTTTTGACATTCACATGAAACAATATCTCACTAATAAATGTGAGATATTGCCACTAATGACTAATGACTAATGAATGCGAGGTATTGCCTCTAAAAACATCAAAGAAGTTCCACGGAAACAGAATAAAGAAAGAATTTCATGATCTCTCATATTCATTGGTCATGAGTAGCATTATCAGAGTGATTTTCTCATATTTTCTAAGATAATCTGGTTTGAAACAACATGTGATGAGTGTAAAAATACCACTCATTAAGTAGTTGTTTTTCTCTTTGTCTAAAAAACATTTCTTTTTCTTTCATAAAACACCTTTAAATGAACAAATATTAGAAGAAGAAGACTTGTGCACCTTCAAGATTTAATGTACTTTCTCTTTGTCTACTCTCTTATTTGTGTGTGCACTAGCAATGTTTTTTTTTTTGCGAGAGACTACCAATCTATTTATCTTCGGTCATGGTAGTACGAAGAACAATAGAGATAACAAAAATTACAATCATGTCTATGGGCCATCTAGCAATGACTACAAGCATTGGACCAAGCCGAAGGCGCGCCGCCGTCATCGTCTCTCCCTCACCAGAGTCAGGTAAACCTTGTTATATTAGACAATCGGGAAGTTGTCGTGTTAAGGCCTCATAGGACCAGCGCAACAGGGCAACAACCATCGTTGATGAAGAAAATTGTAGATGAGAAGGATCAAGCATGTAAACACTCAAACGAAGACGAACGAAGACCGGATCCAAACAATTCCTCCGAATACGAACACTGAGCGAATCCTACAAGATCCGAGGGAGACACACTTCCACACACCCTCCGCACTAAACACATCATCGAAACGGAGATAGAACATGAGGACATTATTCCTATTAAAGGACAACGCCCCTGCCAGACATGCAGGTAGTCCGCACTAAACACATCATTACAGTTTCCTATCAGAAAACCTATACTACGAAATTTGCCAAACATGTGGCTGTGATCGAGTTCGTCGTTCAAGAGGAGAAGGAAAAAAAAAACTTGCACAGTTACGTGATTACACGCACGCCGATACGTTTGGTTTGGAAGGAGAAGTTGAACACGATTTTGCCTTCTTGTCGATGGGCCAGCTAGGATCAGTCAAACACTCATGACCCCGCCGTGATCGTGATGGAACGCATCCATCTAATAAGTGGCGAGCCCAGATGCGGATAGACGCAGCATCCTGATATGGTTTGCCTTCGGATGCTCACTTTTGCTGCCAGATTTGGGAAGATTCACGGCCAGATTCATTCGAAATCTGCACGAATCGTCTATCTTTGTGGAGTACGTACCAGAATTAGCATGCATGGCGGCCAATTTTGACTGCTATTGTAATGGTCGCCTTAGTATAGGAGGCCTGCGTTTCGGTTCATTGAACATGGACGCCGTCTCTTTTCACCGCCGAACATAAGTGCATTGAACCTGGTTCGCTGCACGTACATATTCATCCTGGCCGGCCGGTTAGAGGGCAAAATTAGCCTGGTATGCTGTTACGAACTGTCCAATAAATTTACTCCCTTATTGAATACATAAGAGATTTTGTTTTGCATGAGGGAAAAAGGTTCTCATTAGTCATGGAGAAATATAAGAGATTTCAATGTTGACTAATCCCTCCGTTTCGAATTACTTGTCGTAGAAATGGATGTATCTAGATATATTTTAGTTCTAGATACATCCATTTCGGAGACAAGTAATACCGAACGGAGGGAGTACATACGAAGCAAACTGAGTGAACCTACATTCTAAATTACGTCTATATGCATAAAAGGTTGGAGGAAGTAAAACATGATGCATGCGTTACGATTTCCTGATCTTTTGGCACAAATGCTCAACATTACACTTGTCATGCATTATTATTGACGTTACAATTTACAAAGAACGTACGATCTTTTTTTTTTCCGGCACGTTCCTCCTTCCAATCCTCTGCCCGTATTGTCCACGTTCACGGCTCCGCAGCTCTCCCAACTCCGGACTATACCTGCCAGAACCTGAATTCCTGATCATAGGCTATAAATTGGCACCGTCCCCTGCTCGCTTCCCCACACCGCTCTTGATCGATCTCGCTCGCGCTCTCTTCTCTGCAAAAACATCCAGTCATCCATCCTACGATCCCAATGGCCCACGTCCTCGCCGCCGCCGAGCCCCTCACCCTCCTCAAGCGCCCGCCCCCGCAGAACGATGGCTTCGGCGACGACAACGGCAGCACGGAGGAGAAGGCGCCCAAGGCGCGCCGCCGGGAGTCCGACCCCGCGGCGGCACTGGCCGCGGCCCGGCACGAGTTCGGCGAGCACGGCGGCGTGAACATGTCCATCGAGGCCTCGGCCACGTTCACCGTGATGGAGCCGGACACCATGCGCCGGCTCTTCACGGGGGAGCTGGGCCCGGAGCGCGGCGACCTGTACATCTACAGCCGCCACTTCAACCCGACGGTGCTGGCGCTGGGGCGGCAGATGGCCGCGCTGGAGGGGACCGAGGCCGCCTACTGCACGGCGTCCGGCATGTCGGCCATCTCCTGCGTGCTGATGCAGCTGGTGGGCGCCGGCGGGCACGTGGTGGCGTCGCGCTGCCTGTACGGCGGCACCCACGCGCTGCTGTCCCGGTTCCTGCCGCGCACCTCTGGCGTGCAGGCGACGTTCGTGGACACGGACGACGAGGCGGCCGTGCGCGCGGCCATAAGGCCGGGGGAGACGCGGCTGGTGTACGTGGAGACGATGTCGAACCCGACGCTGGCCGTCGCCGACATCCCGATGCTGGCGCGGGTGGCGCACGAGGCCGGGGCCAAGCTGGTGGTGGACAACACCTTCACCCCCGTGGTCGTCTCGCCCGCGCGGCTCGGCGCCGACGTCGTCGTCCACAGCGTGTCCAAGTTCATCAGCGGCGGCGCAGACATCATCGCCGGTAAGGATGTACTCCCGGAAGTACTCCCAAGTTATGTTGCATGTTCCATGCAGGCATGCAATGATGCAAAGACAAGGAACGGCAACAGCTGTTGTTTAGAACGATCCACGTATGCTAGTTAAAAGTCCCACGCATGCAAGCCTATCTCCCCAACTTAAAAGTTCGATAAAGTCCACACGTACCTAGTTTTTTTAATTTCGGATTGCAACTACCCTCACGTTTTTAGTCAACCGTCATCTTATTTGGAATTAGCATTGCTTTGTTTGGAATTAACGGTGAAACTATCGTTCTCCGGACGTGTCATTAGTTCTGCAAGTTAGGAAAAAACTATACGGCAGTAGCATCACTAGACACACACACACAAACAGATGGTACGTGCGACCATGCATGGTGGGGCTAGCTACGCTCAAAGCAGCAGTGCTCACATGGAATGCCCTGAGACACGGGACGAATGGAAAAGGGCATCCCGGGGTTGCATAGATTCAACTAGAATAGCATCCATGTTTTAAAAAAACTAGTAGAACAACACTCCCTTCGTCCGGAAATACTTATCATCAAAATAAATAAAAGGGGATGTATCTAGATGTATTTTAGTTCTAAATACATTCTTTTTTGTCCATTTTGATGACAAGTATTTTCGGACGGAGGGGGTACTACTACTCCCTCCGTCCGTAGATACATCTCATTTTATCCATTTTGATGCCAAGTATTTCCGGACGGAGGGAGTAGTACTTAAGAAACAGTGGAATCGTGAGATTCTCTAGAAAGAAAATGATGGAATAGCGTTGAGTAGTAATTAGGAGAAACGGGTACCCCGCTAAGTAACGATTATGATAGGATCAATCGTAATCCTTAGTTTATATAGTTGGTCATATAATACTAGTAGTACTATTACTTATGCCTAACTGTGGACACAAACACGTGCTCTATTTAGATTAAGCACTATCCAACCTCCTAAGCAAATCTGCAGTAGCTACCTTACAGATACTCAGTATTGGATAGCACTCCCTCCGTCCGGAATTACTTGTCATCAAAATGAATGAAAATAGATGTTCTAGAACTAAAATACATTTAGATACATCCATCTCAATAACAAGTATTTCTGGAAGTACAATCATGGATATTTGGGTACAAGATGATACTCCCTCTGCCTCAAAAAAGTGTGGCTTATTTATAGTGCATTTTTGTACGGAGTGAGTACTCTAGAAGCACAATTCAGTAGCGGGTAGTGATTCACTGCCGGTGGCCGGCCATCACTTTAAGGGAGCATGCATAGATGCAAAGAGGCTCTCGACACGGACGCCTCTCATTGTTGCACCCCACCCCACGCAAGGTGGTCGCCACGCCCGTGTGGAGACAAGGCCCAAAAGGACGAAGCGATGAGTCAGCGATGCTCACCCTCACACGTACGTACTACGAGTAGTCGTCTGTAGCCAGCAGCTACTTATCTCTAGCTAGTGACCCACCTAACCCGTTTTTGGCCGTGCACGCGTACGCTCCCTCGCATGCCACCACCACCGTCGATCGTTTCGCGGCCGGACGCGAATGATGGAGCCTCAGCTGCCTGCTAGCTCTCCACGGTCCATGGACGACGCGACGGGGTCGTCCTTTTTTGGCTGCTTGCGCGTTTTCGCGCCATTTGGTTCATCATTGCGCGAGCGAGCTGTTCCTTCGCTTCCTTCCGCTGCCACCAGCACCGTAACAATTGCCAACCCGGCAACCCGTGAATGTCCTGGCATGGCATCGCTCCACGGTGACGATAGTATCTTGTGGTTGCGCTTTTGGTGCCTAGCGCGATCCACCAAAGACGAGCGCACCCACCCAACTTCTCTCTCGCAAACTTGCGCACTCTCCTGCAGTAGCACGAAGTAATAACTGTGCTAACAAAATGTTGACGATTCCAGGTGCGATCTGTGGGCCGGCGAGCCTGGTGAACTCCATGATGGACCTGCAGGACGGCGCACTGATGCTGCTGGGCCCCACGATGAACGCCAAGGTGGCGTCCGAGCTGGCTGGCCGCCTCCCGCACCTGCCGCTGCGGATGCAGGAGCACTCGCGCCGCGCCGCCGAGTTCGCCGCCCGGATGCGCCGCCAGGGCCTCCGCGTCACCTACCCGGGCCTCCCCGACCACCCGCACCACGCCCGGCTGCGCGCCATGGGCAACCCGGGCTACGGCGCCGGCGGCATGCTCTGCCTCGACATGGGCACCGAGGAGCGGGCCAACCGCCTCATGTACCACCTGCAGAACACCACCCAGTTCGGCCTCATGGCCGTCAGCCTCGGCTACTACGACACCCTCATGTCCTGCTCCGGCAATAGCACCAGCAGCGAGATGGACCCCGAGGACCGCGCCCGCGCCGGCATCTCCCCGGGCCTCATCCGCATGTCCGTCGGCTACAACGGCACCCTGGAGCAGCGCTGGACGCAGTTCGAGCGCGCCCTCGCGCTCATGCAGCAGCAGGACACCCCCGCCGCCGCCGCCAAGTACGGCAAGGCCGTCTGACGACGGAAGAGTCTGAGTAAACCAAGCCCTGATCCTCATGGCGTGTAATATATTATATGCTCCTACATTTACTAGCTAAGTAAGTACGGTTAAGCGCCATCTGGACCAGATCAGATGGATGGACATGCCAGTGTGTTAAGCAGCACGCCTGATTAGTCTTTGGGGAGCGTACTGCGAGATGCATCATGCATGTGTTATCGGAATAAATTGTCGTCATTTTCTGTCAGTGATGATTTGTCCCGATTTTTCTTTTCGCTCGCACGCTTCGACTCTGCATTTACTGTGACTAGTTGCTGTCCATACCAACACCAGAATGCTGTTTCAGCAATCAGCTAAAGCTCTAAGATATCCAGTCAGGGACTCTGAAGTCGGAAGTTCTGAACTGAACTCTGAACTAGGCAGAGAAGAGAAAGCAACATGTCTCCTTTCTGCACAAATCGAAGGGTATCTCTCTCTGCTCTTTATTTCAGGTTGCTGCCATGTTTAATATTGGCGTTACTGCAGTTTCCAGTTTGCTCACGCGGTCTGAAATATGTTCTGAACCATCTTCTTCGGGCACTCCATCGCCGCGGCTTCCAGCTCTGAGATCTCATCAGGGCTCAGCCTCCAGCCGAGCGCACCCAGGTTGTCCTCCACATGTCTGACTGTTTTCACGCCCGGAATCGGAATTGCGCCGTTGCAAATGCACCAGTTTATAGCCACCTGCGTTCAGTTAAGCGTCAGGCTTTGTTTATCAGTGTCAAAAAAAATCAGATTTGTATATGTATGAATATATATATGCAAATGGCAAATTACATTGACCAACGCAGGACAGTCTCTTCTAGAAAACTCTAGCTAGCGGTAGTGTCCTTGTCGTTATTCAGTCACATGTACTCGGGTTTTGGTAGAATTTTGGAGATAATGCTGCAGGCAGATTCTATTTGAATGGCCTTGGGTCTTATGTTTGCCTATTTGTTCAATGTCGATGTTTGACATTTACTTGGCATAATTAAATACTCTCTCCGTATCGAAATATATGTCGCTGGAGTAGTTGAGCCAGCTACTCCAACTACATATATTTCGAGGGAGTAGAAAAAAATGTTGTATGTGCATCAATCAATGCAGAGGCAAGAGGATACCTTCTTTACAAAGGAAAAAAACCTACACGAGGCAAGACTGCAAGAGCATGACCACCTCTTAGGCTACATGTGGGACCGCCCGTGGACATCATACCTCAATCCACTTGATCCTGACATGGCCTATAGTGGGGAGCCCACCCAATACGTAGGTGGGCTTGGTGGGCAAATACAATCCCACTAAGGCCAACTCTTGCGCACGATCCCAAACAGATGTCCGTTTTAACCGAATTCTGTCCGTTTTACCCGGATTCTGTCCGTTTGGGTAGGCCAATGAGGTCGTGTCCGAGTCTTTTCTGGGATGCGGTGGCCGTGCGCCCAACGCACGGACGCATCCTGGCTGCCTCCTTTTTCAAACGCAAATATTCGAATAACCACGACCCGTAGTTCATGCCAGCCTACACGACCTTGCCGGTAACACAGCCAACCTACACGGCCTCGCCGGCAACATAGCCAGCCTACACGACCTCGCCGGCAACACAGCCAACCTCCAAAATGAATAGTTTTGTCGCCGGCACACAACCAGTGGCTGGTACCCCATGCCAACCTCCCAAAATAACGGCCACGGCCAAACAGACCACCTAGTTCAGGCTGTCGGCGTCGAACATCTCCTTCTGCCGGGCCTCGAACCAGCTCCTCGTCTTTTCGCTCATCTTGCTCATGTCGACGCTCATGATCGCTAGCGCCACCTCTTTTGCTTTGGTTGCGGCATTGGTGGCCTCGATGTCGAGCTGCCTCTGCCTGGCCGCGGCATTGGCGGCCTCGATGTCGAGCTGCCTCTGCCGAGACGCCTCCTTCATGTCGATCTTCCTCTTCTTGGCTGCCTCCTCCATCTCAAGCTTCTTCCTTTGAAGCTCCAGGTATTGCTTCATTTGGTCCTCCTTGCTTTGTCGCTTTTTCTCGTCCCTCACATCCTTTTGAGACATCATGTCGTGCAATGTCTCGTGCAAGGCAAAGGATGACGCATCACGCTTCTCGTCCATCTTGGAGTTGGTCTTGCCCCTTGGCCTCTTCAATGCCTCACCATCTCCACCTCCGGCCAACGCGACCGTCTTCTTGCCTCTCTTCCTTTGAAGTTCGCGGTATTGATCTTTGAACTTAGGGCAATTGTTGATGAGCGTCCAACAATGCGTACGAGTGAATGGCTTGTCATTGTGCTGGGCCTTGAATGCTTCCAAAGATTGAAATGCGTACACGATCAACAACAATTGGACATGCAAACATATAGAAGGCCGAAGGCCGAAGTCATGGCCGTAGCAACGAAAGATAAGAGACCATACCATGCCCCCAATGTCGAGACCACTCACGGGACGTGCTTCAACGCTCTGAAGTGCGGCACAATACTTGTTGCATTCTTGTTGGATGAACAACCACCTCTTTTGAATCGAGGTGATGCCACAGTCACTCGTAAATTGGTAGGGTGGAAACAACTTTCTTTCATGGAATGTTTTGTGAACTCTTGTCCAAAAAACAAGTCCCTTTTGTTGCACACCGATCCTCGGATCTTGACCAACCTCTATCCAACTTTGGCAAATCAACTTGTCCTCCTCTTGTGAGTATGATCCCGCACGAATGCTCTTCTTCCTCTTTTGTGCTTCCGCTCTTTGTGTGAGCTCGTCGATGAACAATGCTCGCCCCCAATATTGATGCCTTCCTCTTCTTCATCACCTTCACCTTCGCAATAGATGTCATCATCTTCATGTCACGAGTCACCATGATCGTGGGGCTCAATGTCTTCATCAGCAACGTACTGGCCGCGGCCATCCTTACTCTGGGTCTCGGGATCGTAGGCACCACCATGACCACCCATCTAGAAGGCCTCACCACGACCCTCATAGATGACATCCTCCATGAACTGGTTGTTGAAGGGGTCATCGACCGTTGGCATTGGTGTTGACATTTCGCCGAACATGACGCAGAGCGACGTCATGGTGGCCGTAGATGGCGGCCGTGCTTGCTTTATTTGCATCTCAACAGGCGGCCGCCGCTGCTGGACCCCGGCGTGACGTTGAGGTCGAAGACAGCCGAGGGGCGCGGGATGGACGGCGCGATCACGCCAACGTCCGGCGACCCCGAGAAACGGCTCTGGCCTTCGTACCTTGGTGGAGAGAAACCGGGCGACAAAGGTGTGGTCCGCGACGTCGGCAAGGGGCACTGCGGAGGCCGGACGACCGATGAGCCTGTGTTGGCCGGGCAGACGGGCGCTGCCGAGAAACTCGTCGGACGGCAAATCCCAAGCATGAGGGTGTGGGCTTTGTTGACGATTGCCTCCTTCTCGTCGACGTCGGCCTTGCGCCGTGCGGCCTCCAACGCAGCGCGCTGGCGGCGAACTTGGCCGCGGCGTTCTTGCCCTTGGCCACCGCCCTCCGGTTCCTCCTCTTGGCCGATTCCGCCTCCAGCTTTGCGAGCTCCGCCGGCGTGAGTTTCGACCGCCGCTTCTTCGGACCCTTGGTCGCCTTCTTCACCTTTTCGGGCGGGTCAACGGTTGGCCGCCTGAATACGGTGGGGCATCGGCCATGGCAGGAAGGTGGTGGGCGGAGGGGAGGACGGGACGTGGGAGGGTTTGGGAGGAAATGGCGCGAAAAGGGGCGCCGGGCGGGCCATGGGAGGACAAGCGCGCGTGTCCCGCCCGTCCGCGCGCTGTTCATTTCACCTCAAAAGCGGCCTAAACTTAGATCGGAGATGGGTCGAAAGCAGACATAAAACAGACAAAAAGTTCGTTTGCGCTTGCGCGCTGGGCCGTCTGGTATGTCCGTTTTACCTTAAACGGACGCACCCGGATTGATGGGGTCGCACGCTGGGTTGGCCTAAACATGGGCAAAGACTCATTGGGAGCCTGGTCGTGGTGGAGAAACAAGCAAAACGCCGCGGGCGGTGGTCGTGACTTCGATTGGAGTG
Organism: Triticum aestivum; assembly: GCF_018294505.1. Classification (NCBI taxonomy): domain Eukaryota; kingdom Viridiplantae; phylum Streptophyta; class Magnoliopsida; order Poales; family Poaceae; genus Triticum; species Triticum aestivum. The sequence goes on from NC_057795.1 coordinate 363,774,008, forward strand.
TATCACTTTCCACACGAGGTCACACGCATACCATGGGCGAGAGGAACCGGCATGTGACCATCTAAGTACGGTGAATTTGTCTGAGTAAGCATCGCTCGTTGGCGGTGCAAAAGCTTGTCAGTTGTGTCACCCCTATCTATTATCTATGAACATTTTTAGATATTGGGAACATTTTTAGAAAAAAAATCCAGTTTTTTTGAATTTGTGTTTTTTTATAATGGGAAAGTTTTTCAAAATTCCAAACGTTTTACAATTTATAGAATATTATTTTAATTAGTGGACATTTCAAAACAATATTTGGAAATACGTTTTTTTAAAACCCAAACCTTTTTTGAGTTTGCGAACAAATTTTGAAAATGAAACATTAGAAAAATCCAATCAATATTCAAAAACAAGAATATATTTGTAAATTTTGAATTTTTGAATATAAAGCAAAACTGGATGAAAAGTCACAGAAAAACCAAAAAAGAAAGAAAAGAAAAAACTTTGAATTAAAAAAGAAAACGTTAGAAAAACGAAAACAGGATCAGGAGAAGTTTTCCAAAACATATTAGGAACCTTTCAAAAGGTTCCCAATATCGGATCCGGTACTGTGTTTTCTCTCTACAAATGGGTCGGCCATACCTCTGCCGCTCGCTCAATCTCATGTGTGAAGGGATGACACTTTGACGTAAGGCACATCATATAGGAATTATCGCTTCACCACTAATATTATGGTCACTCGACGCTCGCTTGACTTGAGCGCTGGCCCAGGCCCATTAGCAGCTAGGGACGTGACCTCACGACCGAGAAAGTGTGTTCGAGCTAGGGTTCGAACCCGCGACGCTCTTCCTACAAGTACGCCGGCACAACCACCAGACCAACTAACCTTGTGTGTTTAAGTTGTGGGTTGTTTGGCCTTTTGTTCCTTTTTTTCATCTTTTATCAAATTCGTGAAAAACCATTGCGAAAGAAATTCGTGAACTTTTTCTTGAAAGTAGATGAACTTTTTTATAATTTGTGAACTTTTTTCTTCAAAGTAGATGAACTTTTTTCAAATTTGATGATTTTTTTTCAAAGTACCGATTTTTTGTCAAAATTGATGAACTTTTTTTCAAACTCGATGAACTTTTCCAAAATATTTTGAACTATTTCACAAAATCAATGAACTTTTTTTCAAAGTCATGAACTTTTTTGAAAAATCGGTGAACTTTTTTCAAATTCATGAACTTTTTTATAAGTTTGATGATTTTTTTTTCGAAAATCAGTGAATTTTTTAGAATCCATGAGAATTTTATTTTCGAATTATTCTTCTGAAATTTCAAAAAAAAAATCTCAAAAGTCAACGGCCAATGGTCGACTGATCTACCACTACCAGTCAACCACGAAGAAACGATCGCCAGGAAGAAACGGTCGAGCAGGGAAAGCCAGGAAGCGCGCAACGTACGCGAGCTCGTCTGCTCGTTGTTGGGCCGGCCCATGTAGCCAGGCGCACGGGCGCTGGTTTCCTCTACGGACGCATAAGGCGCCAGCGAGGCACCTATTTGACGCATTCCGCGTCAAACAGACGTACCTTCGCACAGGATGCGCGCGACAGGGCCGGCCCATTAAGATTAAACTCGCGCAGATGCACCTTCGCACAGGATGCGCGCGACAGGGCTGGCCCATTAAGATTAAACTCGCGCCAGCGAGGCACCTATTTGACGCATTCCGCGTCAAACAGACGTACCTTCGCACAGGATGCGCGCGACAGGGCCGGCCCATTAAGATTAAACTCGCGCAGCGCGACAGGGCCGGCCCATTAAGATTAAACTCGCGCAGATGCACCTTCGCACAGGATGCGCGCGACAGGGCTGGCCCATTAAGATTAAACTCGCGCCAGCAAAATTTCGTAAAAAGAAAACAGCACCAGAGCTGCAATTCGAACTGCAGACCTCCCGTGTGTGGACGAATCTGGTTAGCCACCACACCCACTGGTCGTTCATTGTAAATATTTGGCTCGAAGATAATGACCTAAAAATAGTGGCGTAAATTGAGCATTACTAGAAAACTGTAAACATTTTTTTTTGAAATTACGAATACTTTTTGATAAACGGGACCAAATTTAAATTTTCCGAGCATGTTTTGAAACTATGAATAAATTATTAATTCCTGAAGATTTTTTGAATGTGTAATAAGACTTGAAAAGTGGTAGATCTTTTGAAAATCCGAACAATTTTCTATGACGAGAACATTTTATAAATTTACCGAACATTTTTTTCATAAAACGCAAATAATTTTCCAAATTTGAGAAAATGATTTGAAAACGCAAACATTTTTTAAATTGGTGAACAAAAATTTAAAACAGGTACAACTTTTGAAATGCAGAACAAAATTTTGAATTTGAGAACAATTTGAAAATCTTGAAGATTTTTTGTATATGTGAACAAAAAATTGAAAATGGAAACATTTTTTGTGAACGTGAAGAAATTTTCAAATGCCGGCATATTTTTGGAAAACGCAAACATTTTATAAATTGGTGAACATATTTTGAAAACAGGTACAACTTTTAAAGAAGAACAAAATTTTGAACCTGGGAACAATTTTAAAATCCTGAAACTTTTCTGTACATGTGAACAAAATATTGAAAATGGAAACATTTTTTGATAACTTCAAAGATTTTTTGTAAAACACACAAAAAAAGTTCCAGAACATTTTTTTGAAAATACAAACATTTTTAAAATTGATGAGAAAACTTGAAAATGGGTACATTTTTTCAAATGCAGAACAAAATTGTGAATCTGATACAATTCAAAATCTGAAGATTTTTTGTTTACGTGATTTTTTTGAAAAGGGAAACATTTTTCCAAAATTTGGAAAAAATATTTGTATAACACGAACAATTTTTAAAGCTTCAAACAAGTTTGAAAATACTGAAAGAAAATTGGAAACGAAAACAAAATATGAATATTTGGAACAATTTTGAAATTGTACAACTAAAAGAAAGAAAAAAGAAGAAAAGAAAAAGGAAACAGGAAAACAAAACAGAAAAAGAAAGAGGAAAAAAAGAAACAGAAAAAAAAAGGAAAAGAAACCGGTTCAGGATCGTTCTGGATCCCAAAACCGAGAAAACCGGCTAGGAATCTTCTGGAACGTTCCCAAAACCGGAACTGCCAGATATGTAGATGGGCCGGCCCAATCAATCGCTCCCCTGTGCGTCTGGTCGACACTTTGAAGCAGAGAGCGTCAAATAGGTTTTTCCAGCGAGGAGCTCTGTGTTGCTCGCATGGAGCGATACACAACACCTCCTCCTATTACCGAGTAGGCCGGCGCATGTGGAGTGGCCGTATATGTTGATATGTGGGGCAGATGGGCTCTGGTAGGCTGAGTTGGACAGCCCACAAATTTTTTGTCATAACCGGTGGGCTCCCATGAAACGTTTTAAGGCTCTGTTTGTTTCAGCTTTAGGCAGCAGATTTTTGTAGGAAAAATTGGAAACCAAAACAAACAACTATTTGTAATTGTCTTTGCCAGTGAAGCTGAATCTAGATCCGGGCACTTTTCAGTGCAATTTCCTGAAGCACGTCCAAGGGTACTTGAGTGGTAAAGCAAATTCTGCCAGTGAAGCTAATCCACATGTGATTTGAAGCCAACAGGGCCTAAGTGGGATGCGCTTGATCTTGCCGACTAATGCCTGTGCCCACCTGCAGCCTAAACCGCCTCACATTCCTAGCTACACGCACACGTCCCAGACATGCCGTATCTCGTGCAAAGCTATTGTTAGCAAAGGAGGAAAAGGAGCTGCAATTTTCGTAGAGATTCAAGAATTGGGAGGAGCTTTTGGTAGGTGTGTTCAGTTATACTCGTAGGGAAGCCAATGAGGCAGCTCTCAGACGTGCAAAACAGGCTAGCCGAGATGTCTTATGGACTTCATTCCTGCTTTTCTTACTGATGTTTTACAGTATGATTGTAATCCTTCTTAGTGTTTAATAAAGCTCCTTGATTGAAAGAAAAAACCAGATGTAAAATTACGGCATGCATATGGTTTCCTAACATATCCTGGTAGGTTAAAGCCACAAGAACTCTGCATTTACTCTGTAAAAAAGACCCCTTGCCCTGACAGACTCATCATTTAGCAAAATTCGGGTCACTCCAAAGTCGTTCTGCACTTAGGAAAATACGTACCTGGGACATGGTCTTGCCCTTTCGGTCGGCAATACTCTTCAAGCAAGACAGCAGGGATTCCAGCCCAGGAAGAATCTGCCGGAACAACACAGATCTGCATTGCATGGTATGTTCAGAAAGAGAAGAACAGGCACCCACTCAGCAACTGCCATGCAAGTTCAGAACAAGATAACGACGTTTTTGCTCGTCCCCCATCGGCCATTACCTTGGCCCATTTGGAAGGTTAGAGGCGTCATATTTCCCGGTGAGCATGCCCAACCCAAGAGGGCTATAAGCGATTAGCCGAACACCCAGGGAATCGCACACGGTTTTCAGCTCCATCTGCTCATCGCCCATGCTCAGCAGAGAGAACTGCACCTGCATTCACAGTAAGTTTGAGGCATAACTACACTGAACGAGAAGTATAGGTAGGCCCAATAGGCCGAACATGCACGGCCAGCCATTTTCTCGCAGCTACCTGAGCTGAGCTCAGGGGAACACCTCTGGATGCTAGGTAGCTGTGGATCTTCAGAAGCTGCTTCGGCCCGTAATTGCTCACACCCACGGCCCGGACAAGACCCTGAAAACGCCACAAACTTCCAGTCAAATGAATGATAGGAAACGTAGCATGGCGTGGCACTGCACAAATCATAATTCAGAAACTTTGGCCAGTTATGTGTCTGAAGAAATGATAGTCAAATCATACATATGTAGGACTGAATGTGCACTGCACAGAAAGGAGTTCAGAAACTTATATCTATGGCACGATATGATTTGTCTGAAAAAATGGCAACCTTGTCATACATTTCAACTAGACCGTCCCAGAGAGCGCGCTCCTGCAGAGGTGCGTAGTTAGCAGTAGACCAATGCAGCTGCCCTATTCCGAGCCGATCGATCTGTAACCTTTCTAATGATGACCTGCAAAAGAGGCACTCCATAAGGTGATTAGAAGCTCAAGGTAATGTAACTGCTCAGATATGCTCCGTCCCAGGTGAGCTATATGTTTCTGCACAAATCCACTGAATGGAGTTGAACAAAAGGAAATATGGCTGATGTACATTAAGCACACAAATTGGAGGAGTACTTGCAGGCGTTGACAAACTGGCCTGACGTCAGTCGCCAAGGATATGCGGCAAACTTAGTTGCGATAATCACATCATCTGGAGACTTTATTGGCCCTATGACAATACAAGGGCATACAAAGTGTCATAAATTTTAAGCCATAGAAATGATAGATAAAGTTTTGGTTCTCGGTTGCTGAATTCATTTTAAGCAAATTATGCTATCCAACGATCCAAACCTTGGCACTCGCGGATAAATTTGCCGAGTAGCCTTTCGCTTTGGCCATTCAACTTCCCAGTTCCATAAGAGTCGGCGGTGTCGAAAAGGTTTATGCCATTCTTCAGAGCCAAATTGAAACACTCCTGCAGTTCACTATCCATGCTTTCCTGGTAGCCCCAGAGCAGCTGGTTGCCCCATGCCCATGTTCCAAAACCCATGGGGGAAACCGAAAGGGGCCCAACTTTCACCTACATTTGTGAAACAGCAATGTTTCCTTGAGCAGATTTCAGTGAACAAGAGTTGATAACCTAACGTACTAATTGTACAGTCCTCATTTTTTTTCCTGAAGATTGTGTTGCATGTTATGGTTCAGACTGTCATGTGAGCATACAAGAGCAATTAGCGAGTTGGCTTTACAAATTTCTGGACACCGCACTTGTTAAAAGTTGAATGTTGCTCTGGTCCATCAGGACATTGTGGAAGAGGGATAAGAGCTGATCAGGTCAACTAACCCTCTGCTTGTTTTGACGGTGGTCTGATGAATCAACCAACCCTTTTTCTCCTTTTCTCGAGAGGTGCTATCAACCAATTTTACTAGAGACGCTATGTCAGTAGCTTTTCACCCACCTAGAGTTAAAATAAGCGCAGCAACAGCAAACTTCTGTCAAGCCTCTAACCGTTCTCATGCGATGTGGAACTTTTGGGTCGCCGTGCACGGCTTCGGTAAAGAGGAACGGCAGAATCAGAATGCATATCGACAATAGCTCTGAACCAAACGAACATGGACTTTTTTCCGTTTGATCCGCAGCCCCTGGGACACCACAGATTAAAGTACTGCTACTGCTACTGCTAATCTAATCGCGTTCCTGCCTCGTGAACAAGTGTGGGTGTGTGCGAATTCAGACGGAACATGAAGTTTGTCCTCGTGTCTCATCTACTCGCCATGTTCTTTGATGGCGAGCTGTACTGTACTGTAGGTTCAGCACAGCTCATGTCATGTCGTGAAATCAGCAACGCAGTGTGGAAGAGAGGGTGCTGTGTAACCATTCAATGTTGTGTCGATAGTCTGATGCTGTGTCAAAAACTGCAAGCAACCCCTGCATGCCTGCTTCACAGTTCACGGCGCAAGTGCTACTATAGTTTAAGGCTCTGGAATTCTGGATAAGCAAGACTGCAATGTTTATCAAAAACAGCGGAAGTGCTCCGATGGTTGCGCGACTCTAGCTCGTCGCTATGAAATTCATGCAAAATCGATGTGAAATCGCCGCATTCCAACCGGTATAAATATGCACGACATGTTTTAGGAGAGCTGGCGTGTCGGGACCTTTTGCCACGGCCAGAAGAGGGGTCCGAGGCGCAGCGCCGCGGCGGGCGGCGGCGGTGACGAAGGTCGCCGGAGGAGTACGCCTCCGCCGTGCGGCTGCGACGAGAAAGGCGTCGCCGGCGCCGCCTTGGCAGCCGGCAGAGCCATCGTCGGTGGAGGGTGAAGAGGGAGGGAGGAGGCGCGTTCGTTCGTGTCCGTTCGTCTCGCGATAAAACCCCGTTCGTTTCGATGCGGCACGCGTTGCGTTTTACTGGCATGTGCATCGCACGTGATCTCCTTTTTTCCTTTTAAAACTAGTAAACTTGCATGCTATTAACATACAAATGATCTAAATGCTCTTATATTAGTTTACAAAGGGAGTATCAAACATTTGTAGTTAGCTGTGCTATTCTCCACAATAAATAAATGAAAATGTAATCTGTGCAATGAATAAGGATTATCTTGAGGGTACATCATCTTTGCAAAATATTTATGTGATAGCAACTTAATTATATGAAGTACATTGCTTGACTATTACCAAAAAAATGAAAGCTGATTTGTAACTTTGCCTTGTATCTTGAGCCTCTGGACATTAGAGTGCAAACTTTCTGTTGACATGTTCTTGTGGCGGTAGTCCATGAAAATGCCTATGGACGTAACAAGATTATTTGGAATGCTCGCGGCCTGCACTTACAGTTTACAAATATCAGCTAATGATACAATGATGTCCTATAATAAAACCAGTTTCTCAACAAATAATCTCATCTAGCATCTGAATCAAATCTCATGCACCATGCATTATTTGTAGATGGGGAAGAACAAGTCTACGGAAACCAAAAAAAGGTTTCGGTAATAAGTAGCAAAAGAACTATTCTGGCAGTAACAAAAGCAGAGATCTGATGATTTAGCATCACTCAAAGGCTATCCAAAGATGGAGAAATCAAGAATGAAAAAACGATAATCACCTTGAGCTTCTGAAGAGTTATATGTGTGCGACTATACTTGTTCTGGAGGTGCATTTGGCAAGGTGTCTAGGGAGCCAGTTGCCGTCCCTGCAATGTCGAGTCTGTGAAACGGGGCACACTTAGTGGAATTGAAATGAATTCGTGCCTGGTTGGTTATCCATCTGCAGGAAAAGATGACCCGGACTGTTGTATTTCCTGTTATTTTCCAACTTGAATTAATAGTGGAGTAATCTGTAGCACTAAAAACTGATGCAATTAAAAGTGAAATGTGACGTAGTTCTGGATAAAAACATATGATACAGACAAGGTTAGTAAAATCTGAATAGTCCAATTACCGAACAAACAAATCAAGGTTAAATATGGTAGGTTATCTAGCGGAGGTGGATACAAATTCAGGTTAAACTGCAATGATAGGCCGTAGAAGGAAAACAAGAAAATGATCAAAGAAACAAATATGCATCTAAGGTAAGTATGAAAGAACAAGCATATTTAAACTGCACGGAACCACTATCACCCTTCGGCGAGGGAAGAATCACATGAATCAGCACATGGGATTTCTTCACTTCAGCATGTAAATCTACATAGCAACAATTCATTTCTAATAATAAGTACATCCTCAATCCTCATACCATATTTAAGTAGCGACACAACCAGTTTATAATAAGAAAATCACCGATTGGAACCAAAATTTCACAAAAGCTTAGTATCTGCCCTTACGGTATATTCTTCCACTGAGAAAAAGCAAATGCGTCTAAGCCATGTAAATTAGCACCAAGGATACTTGATGAATCAAACAAAAATTTGTGCATCCCATTGAACAACACTATGTTATTCTCCTCCATGGCGAGGCGGGCTTCATGACATTTTGTTGTAGTGCCAGTTGGGCAACCCCATCAAATTTGCTTCTGACAGACAGTCTACATACACACAAACTAAAAATTTCATTTCTCATAAGAGATTCCTAATCCTTAGTATGAAATAGGTAAATTTACAAAAAATAATATGGAAGATGATCAGAACTACAACACATGATCAGAGATAATTTCCATGCATATAGCCAACAATTCCATGGAGGCCTTACAACTTACAAGAGAAAGATGCACTGAGTGACATGTTGAGGTGCGTTGGCAGATCGTGCAGCTTCCTTGGCCTGGTCCATCTTGGCGATTCCACGCAGGCTTCCATTCTGTAGAAGAGCCAGATACCGGGGGAAAACATCATGTTAACCAAAGGTCTGAAATCTGCCATTTCTGCAAACTGAAGTTTTGGCATATTATCCAGATGAAGCAAGTTCAGTGTTGTGAGTTTAGAAATGCACGTGCAACAAAATTCAGAACTATGTGTGAAGCAAAGGTCCGAAATCTATCATTCTGCAAACTAAACTTTACCATAAGAAAGAGAAACTCAAGGGAACTCAGGTACTCAATGGGAAGGCCTTGCCATCCATCAGAGAGCTGCAGATCATCTCCACATGGAAGAGAGGAAGGAGTTCGGTAATTTTGTTAAGATAGTCAATGGAAAGAAAGAAGTTCCTGGCCTTAAGAGTGCAGGTCCGCGCATACAACAACTGCCGTCATTACAAGGGCCACGACACGACTTGACCTGCAGCAACGAAGGGATAATGTATCTGATATTGTTCGGCCTCGCTGAGGTCGTTCTCTTGCAATTGCCGAGCCTGGAGAAGGTCACCTTATCTCCATCGTCGCCGCCGTCATTTCCTTCCCCTACTCCTTCGTCGCGCTCTTCCCGAGTGCCGCGACCTACCCGTAAGGACAGGCCGATGGGGTGGGGCGGGCGGCTCCGTGTCTAGTGGCGACCCTCAACGGCTTACAGGTGCGGGCGGCTCCCTACGGCGAAGGGCGCGGGGTGGGACGGGAGGCTCCCTGCGGCGAAGGGCGCGGGGTGGGGCGGGCGCACTGGTAGAAACCAGAGCTTTAAAACCGGTTCATAAGGGCCTTTAGTGCCGGTTCTGCAACCGGCACTAAAGGGTGGAGACTAAAGGCCCCCCCTTCAGTACCGGTTTGGCACGAACCGCCACTAAAGGCCCACCACGTGGCGTGAGCTCGTGCCGTGGTATGGGGGACCTTTAGTACTGGTTGGTGTTACCAACCGGTACTAAATTTTTTTTTTGATTTTTTTTTGAAAATTTTATAAAAAATATTTGATTTTTTTCGATTTTCGATTTTCTGAATTATTTGATGATTTAGTCTCTAATCACCCCTCTTAACTGCTCAAGTGTGGATCACTCATTCCAAATCGTCTAAATTCTCGACCGGTCACCCATCCTCTCACTCCCCCAGCCTGAGCACGCTTAACTTCGGAGTTCTATTTCCCCTACTTTCCAAGTATGCACTTGTTGTTTTCCTGATAAATATAAGCTGTCAACCATATTAACCCTCAACAGTTTAGCTTGAGCATTAGGTCACACATTTCACTGTTTTAGTTTGGAACTATTATTCTAAAAAACAGTTAGTAACACTAATATTTCTTGAATAAGTTTGACCACAGTTTGACCATAGTTTGACCAGATTTGACCAAAATTCAAAAAATTGAAATAATTATTTAGTAACACTAATATTCTTGAATAATTATGTAGCAGCATTAATACTTCTTGAATAAGTAGTTTGACCACATTTAACCAAAATTAAAAAAACTGAAATTTGAGCATATCTTTTTTTCCTTTTGGAATTTGTGGATTCTAAAAAATTGCAAACAAGCCATAGGCTGTCAAAATCGGATGCGGATTTTCGTGCTGAATTTTTTGATGTATTATACGTTTTTTTCCGACATCGTATGCAAAAGTTATAGCCGTTTTATATTTTCCCTACACTTTTTGCAAAACATGTCCAAATTTAAGTTTTTAAATTTTCCTAACTAGTAGATGTAGTAATATAACTACATCTCGAAGAATTTTATTTTTTGAATTTTGTATCATTTTTTTTGTATTTTTTAAAACTGAAATGGGGATACACAAGGGGGGGGGGGGGTAGACTTTGAAAATTGCCCTATAGTCCCGGTTTGTGTCTCCAACCGGGACTATAGGTCAAACCGGTACTAAAGGTTAGCCCTTTAGTACCGGTTTGTGCCACGAACCGGTACTAAAGGTGATCGCAGGGGCACGGCCTGACGCCAGCCTGCCACCACCCCTTTAGTACCGGTTCGTGGCACAAACCGGTATTAAAGGTTCAAAACGAACCGGCATTAATGCATAGCCGTTCGAACCGGCACTAATGGTACCATTATTACCGGGCCAAAATCGAACCGGGACTAATGTGTCTCACATTAGGTCCTTTTTCTACTAGTGGCGGCTCCAGCGGCGGATCCGTCTAACGGCTGTGTGAGTTTGCGGGGCGGCGAGGCGAACGACGCAGGAGGAGGAGGAGAGGGCGAGAGGTAGGGGCGGCAAGGCGAACTGCGCGGGAGGAGGTGGAGGGGCGAGAGGTCGGGGCTGCGAGGCGAACGACGCAGGAGTAGGAGGGGGCCAGAGGTCGTGCGAGCGGTTTGTTCTTTTCACTAAACGGTGGGGGTTGGGTTAGCGATAGGTGGTTTGTTAGTGGCTTGATGCGTGGTTTGTTGCGTTAAATATTGGAGGATTAAGGGCCATCAGATCTTGTTGATGGATTGGTCTGATTGTTTGGTTCTTCGTCCTCTCTTTCTTTTATAGGTGTAGTAGATTACGTGATCTCCTTTTTTTATCTCCTGTTTTGTTCTAGTTGTGGTCTTGCTGAAAGCTAGCTCGGCAGGTGGGCAAATAGAATGTGGGCTAAATTTGTTCCGGCCCAAGCCCAGCGAGCATGTATGAAATGGTCACGGAAATTCTCTACAAGCAAAGAAAACGTTGCACTTTAGGATTGTAGGGGGGAAATGGTTACTGGTGTACTGTCGTAAATATGAAATCCTCCTTGTCTTACCACTGAAGCGTCAACTTTGAGAGCATATACAGCCGAGTGCCTCAAACCGGCCTAAAACGTCCGGGCGGTCCGTCCAGCCACTGACCGGTTACGAAAATCTGACCCACACGGGTGCCTCAAATGCCCAAACTGACCGGCATTTCTCATGTCCAGCCAAAAAAGGGGCGGATATGGGGCGTCCGGGCGCGTCCGCCACGTCAGCCCGGTCCACCCCGCCCCACAAATATCCCCCATCTAGAAAACCCTAAACACCGGTCAATCCGAACTCTACTTCACTCCCCTCTTCATCCACTCCACTTCTGATCCCCTCCCCTCCGATCCAATGGCCGACGAGGGAAGTAGCGGTGGCTCCGGTTCAGAATCCAACGGGTCGAACATTGACGTGGAGGAGAAGGTGGCCCTCCGCATCGCATTGCGGAGGTCGCTGCTCGAGCAAGTCGGCCCCAGCAGTAGCGAATCTTCGTCCTAAGCGCCTGTCGCCCGTCGACGCAGCGCCGGCGACATCCACGGCCCTTCCTGCCCTCAGCGCAGCACCGGCAGCTCCACTAGGTACGCCGTCCACCTCCACCATCCTCTACTCAGGAAGTGATACCCGGCCATCGCCGGGTCCTCGTGCCCACGCCGGGGCCGGTGCGCACGAGGACGCCCGAGTCCGAGGCACGTGTAGCCCGGCACGAGCAGCGGCTTGCGAGGGGAGAGGGGGAGGTGATGTCAGTGCGCCAGTGGATCCTGAGGTCGCACTGTTGGAAATATGCCCTAGAGGCAATAATAAATGGATTATTATTATATTTCCTTGTTCATGATAATTGTCTTTTATTCATGCTATAATTGTATTATCCGGAAATCGTAATATACGTGTGAATACATAGACCACAATACGTCCCTAGTAAGCCTCTAGTTGACTAGCTCGTTGGTCAACAGATAGTCATGGTTTCCTAACTATGGACATTAGATGTCATTGACAACGGGATCACGACATTAGGAGAATGACGTGATGGACAAGACCCAATCCTAAGCATAGCACAAGATCGTGTAGTTCGTTTTGCTAGAGCTTTTCCAATGTCAAGTATCTCTTCCTTAGACCATGAGATCGTGTAACTCCCGGATACCGTAGAAGTGCTTTGGGTGTACCAAACGTCACAACGTAACTGGGTGACTATAAAGGTGCACTACAGGTATCTCCGAAAGTGTCTGTTGGGTTGACACGGATCGAGACTGGGATTTGTCACTCCGGATTACGGAGAGGTATCACTGGGCCCACTCGGTAGTGCATCATCATAATGAGCTCAAAGTGACCAAGTGTCTGGTCACGGGATCATGCATTACGGTACGAGTAAAGTGACTTGCCGGTAAACTGAACAAGGTATTGGGATACCGACGATCGAGTCTCGGGCAAGTAACATACCGTCTGACAAAGGGAATAGTATACAGGGTTGTTTGAATCCTCGACATCGTGGTTCATCCGATGAGATCATCGAGGAGCATGTGGGAGCCAACATGGGTATCCAGATCCCGCTGTTGGTTATTGACCGGACAACCGTCTCGGTCATGTCTGCATGTCTCCCGAACCCGTAGGGTCTACACACTTAAGGTTCGGTGACGCTAGGGTTATAAGGAAGACATGTATGTGATTACCGAATGTCGTTCGGAGTCCCGGATGAGATCCCGGACGTCACGAGGAGTTCCGGAAGGGTCCGGAGGTGAAGATTTATATATGGGAAGTTGTCATACGGACACCGGAAAGTTTCGGGGACATATCGGTATTGTACCGGGGCCACCGGAAGGGTTCCGGGGGTCCACCGGGAGGGGCCACCCCTCTTGGTGGGCCACATGAGCCGCGTGGGGCAGGGCACCAGTCCCTGGAGGGCTGGGCGCGCCCCCCCTTGGGCCCATGCGCCTAGGGTTGGGGGGGGACCCTAGTGGGGGCGCACCCCCCTTGCTTGGGGGGCAAGCCCCCTCCCTGGCCGCCGCCCCCCTCTAGATCTCATCTAGAGGGGGCTGGCCCCCTTCCCCCTTCCCCTATAAATAGAGGGGCGAGGGGAGGGTTGAACACCTGATCCAAGGCGCAGCCCCTCCCCTCCCCAACATCTCTCCTCCTCCGTTGAGCGCTTGGCGAAGCCCTGTCGGAGTACTGCCTCTCCACCATCATCACGCCGTCGTGCTGCTACTGGAGCCTTCTTCCTCAACCTCTCCTTCCCCCTTGCTGGATCAAGAAGGAGGAGACGTCGTCCGTACCGTACGTGTGTTGAACGCGGAGGTGCTGTCCGTTCAGCACTTGGTCATCGGTGATCTGAATCACGACGAGTATGACTCCATCATCACCGTTCCCTCGAACGCTTCCGTATGCGATCTACAAAGTGGTACGTAGATGCAATCTCTCTCCCATGACTCGTTGCTTAGATGAACTCATAGATGGATCTTGGTGAAACCGTAGGAAAATTTTTAATTTTCTGCAACATTCCCCAACAGTGGCATCATGAGCTAGGTCTATGCGTAGTTCTCTATTGCACGAGTAGAACACAATTTTGTTGTGGGCGTAGATCTTGTCAACTTGCTTGCCGCTACTAGTTTTTTCTTGCTTCAGCGGTATTGTGGGATGAAGCAGCCCGGACCGACCTTACACATACGCTTACGTGAGACAGGTTCCACCGACTGACATGCACTAGTTGCATAAGGTGGCTAGCGGGTGTCTGTCTCTCCTACTTTAGTTAGAGCGGATTAGATGAAAAGGGTCCTTATGAAGGGTAAATAGAAGTTGACAAAATCACGTTGTGGTTATTCGTAGGTAAGAAAACGTTCTTACTAGAACCCAATTGCAGCCACGTAAAAGATGCAACAACAATTAGAGGACGTCTAACTTGTTTTTGCAGCAATTGTCATGTGATGTGATATGGCCAGAAGTTGTGATGAATGATGAATGATATATTGTGATGTATGAGATCATGTTCTTGTAATAGGAATCACGACTTGCATGTCGATGAGTATGACAACCGGCAGGAGCCATAGGAGTTGTCTTTATTTTTTGTATGACCTGCGTGTCATTGAAGAACGCCATGTAAATTATTTTACTTTATTGCTAAACGCGTTAGCCATAGAAGTAGAAGTAGTCGTTGGCGTGACAACTTCATGAAGACACAATGATGGAGATCATGGTGTCATGCCGGTGACGAAGATGATCATGGAGCCCCGAAGATGGAGATCAAAGGAGCTATATGATATTGGCCATATCATGTCACTACTATATAATTGCATGTGATGTTTATTATGTTTTATGCATCTTGTTTACTTAGAACGGCCGTAGTAAATAAGATGATCCCTTATAATAATTTCAAGAAAGTGTTCCCCCTAACTGTGCACCGTTGCTAAAGTTCGTCGTTTCGAAGCACCACGTGATGATCGCGTGTGATAGATCCTTACGTTCACATACAACGGGTGTAAGACAGATTTACACATGCAGAACACTTAGGGTTAACTTGACGAGCCTAGCATGTACAGACATGGCCTCGGAACACAGAGACCGAAAGGTCGAACATGAGTCGTATGGAAGATACGATCAACATGGAGATGTTCACCGATGATGACTAGTCCATCTCACGTGATGATCGGACACGGCCTAGTCGACTCGGATCGTGTAACACTTAGATGACTAGAGGGATGTCTAATCTGAGTGGGAGTTCATTAAATAATTTGATTAGATGAACTTAATTATCATGAACTTAGTCTAAAACTTTTGCAAAATATGTCTTGTAGATCAAATGGCCAACGCTCATGTCAACATGAACTTCAACGCGTTCCTAGAGAAAACCAAGCTGAAAGATGATGGCAGCAACTATTCGGACTGGGTCCGGAACCTGAGGATCATCCTCATAGCAGCCAAGAAAGACTATGTCCTAGATGCACCGCTAGGTGAAGCACCCATCCCAGAGAACCAAGACGTTATGAACACTTGGCAATCACGTGCTGATGATTACTCCCTCGTTCAGTGCGGCATGCTTTACAGCTTAGAACCGGGCTCCAAAAGCGTTTTGAGAAGCACGGAGCATATGAGATGTTCGAGGAGCTGAAAATGGTTTTCCAAGCTCATGCCCGAGTCGAGAGATATGAAGTCTCCGACAAGTTCTATAGTTGTAAGATGGAGGAAAACAGTTCTGTCAGTGAGCACATACTCAAAATGTCTAGGTTGCACAACCGCCTGTCCCAGTTGGAGATCAACCTCCCGGAAGAGGCGGTCATTGACAGAATCCTTCAGTCGCTCCCACCGAGCTACAAGAGCTTTGTGTTGAACTACAATATGCAGGGGATGGTGAAGACCATTCCTGAAGTATTCTCAATGCTGAAGTCAGCAGAGGTTGAAATCAAGAAAAAACATCAAGTGTTGATGGTCAATAAGACCACTAAGTTCAAAAAGGGCAAGGGTAAGAAGAACTTCAAGAAGGACGGCAAAGATGTTGCCGCGCCCGGTAAGCCAGTTGCCGGGAAGAAGTCAAAGAATGGACCCAAGCCTGAAACTGAGTGCTTTTATTGCAAGGGGAAGGGTCACTGGAAGCGGAACTGCCCCAAATACTTAGCGGACAAGAAGGCCGGAAACACTAAAGGTATATTTGTAATTGATGTGTACCTTACCAGTACTCGTAGTAACTCCTGGGTATTTGATACCGGTGCCATTGCTCACATTTGTAACTCACAGCATGAGCTGCGGAATAAGCGGAGACTGGTGAAGGACGAGGTGACGATACGCGTCGGGAATGGTTCCAAGGTCGATGTGATCGTCGTCGGCACGCTACCTCTAAATTTACCTACGGGATTAGTTTTAAACCTCAATAATTGTTATTTAGTGCCAAGTTTGAGCATGAACATTGTATCTGGATCTCGTTTGATACGAGATGGCTACTCATTTAAATCCGAGAATAATGGTTGTTCTATTTATATGAGAGATATGTTTTATGGTCATGCCCCGATGGTCAATGGTTTTTTTTTGATGAATCTCGAACGTAATGTTACACATATTCATAGTGTGAATACCAAAAGATGTAAAGTTGATAACGATAGTCCCACATACTTGTGGCACTGCCGCCTTGGTCACATTGGTGTCAAGCGCATGAAGAAGCTCCATGCTGATGGACTTTTAGAGTCTCTAGATTATGAATCATTTGACACATGCGAACCATGCCTCATGGGCAAAATGACCAAGACCCCGTTCTCCGGAACAATGGAGCGAGCAACCAACTTGTTGGAAATCATACATACCGATGTGTGCGGTCCAATGAGCGTTGAGGCTCGCGGAGGATATCGTTATGTTCTCACTCTCACTGATGACTTGAGTAGATATGGGTATGTCTACTTGATGAAACACAAGTCTGAGACCTTTGAAAAGTTCAAGGAATTTCAGAATGAAGTAGAGAATCAACGTGACCAAAAGATAAAGTTCTTACGATCGGATCGTGGAGGAGAATATTTAAGTCACGAGTTTGGTACACACTTAAGAAAATGTGGAATCGTTTCACAACTCACGCCGCCTGGAACACCTCAGCGTAACAGTGTGTCCGAACGTCGTAATCGCACTCTATTGGATATGGTGCGATCTATGATGTCTCTTACCGATTTACCGCTATCATTTTGGGGATACGCTCTAGAGACAGCTACATTCACTTTAAATAGGGCACCGTCTAAATCCGTTGAGACGACACCGTATGAATTATGGTTTGGGAAGAAACCTAAGCTGTCGTTTCTAAAAGTTTGGGGATGCGATGCTTATGTCAAGAAACTTCAACCTGAAAAGCTCGAACCCAAGTCGGAAAAATGCGTCTTCATAGGATACCCCAAGGAAACCATTGGGTATACCTTCTACTTAAGATCAGAGGGCAAGATCTTTGTTGCCAAGAACGGATCCTTTCTGGAAAAAGAGTTTCTCTCGAAAGGAGTAAGTGGGAGGAAAGTAGAACTCGATGAAGTACTACCTCTTGAACCGGAAAGTAGTGCAGCTCAGGAAAACGTTCCTGTGGTGCCTACACCGACTGGAGAGGAAATTAATGATGATGATCAAGGTACTTCTGATCAAGTTGCTACTGAACTTCGTAGGTCCACAAGGACACGTTCCACACCAAAGTGGTATGGCAACCCTGTCCTGGAAATCATGTTGTTAGACAACGGTGAACCTTCGAACTATAAAGAAGCGATGGCGGGCCCAGATTCCAACAAATGGCTAGAAGCCATGAAATCTGAGATAGAATCCATGTATGAAAACAAAGTATGGACTTTGACTGACTTGCCCGATGATCGGCGAGCGATAGAAAACAAATGGATCTTTAAGAAGAAGACGGACGCGGATGGTAATGTCACCATCTATAAAGCTCGACTTGTCGCTAAGGGTTATCGGCAAGTTCAAGGGATTGACTACGATGAGACTTTCTCTCCCGTAGAAAAGCTTAAGTCCGTCTGAATCATGTTAGCAATTGCCGCATACTATGATTATGAGATATGACAGATGGACGTCAAAACAGCATTCCTTAACGGGCATCTTAAGGAAGAACTGTATATGATGCAGCCGGAGGGTTTTGTCGATCCTAAGAATGCTAACAAAGTGTGCAAGCTCCAGCGATCCATTTATGGGCTGGTGCAAGCATCTCGGAGTTGGAACATTCGTTTTGATGAGATGATCAAAGCGTTTGGGTTTATGCAGACTTACGGAGAAGCCTGCGTTTACAAGAATGTGAGTGGGAGCTCTGTAGCATTTCTCATATTATATGTAGATGACATACTTTTGATGGGAAATGATATAGAATTCTTGGATAGCATTAAGGCCTACTTGAATAAGTGTTTTTCAATGAAGGACCTTGGAGAAGCTGCTTACATATTAGGCATCAAGATCTATAGGGATAGATCGAGACGCCTCATAGGTCTTTCACAAAGCACATACCTTGATAAGATTTTGAAGAAGTTCAAAATGGATCAGTCCAAGAAAAGGTTCTTTCCTGTACTACAAGGTGTGAGATTGAGCTCGGCTCAATGCCCGACCACGGCAAAAGATAAAGAAGAGATGAGCGCCATCCCCTATGCCTCAGCCATAGGATCTATTATGTATGCCATGCTGTGTACCAGACCTGATGTAAACCTTGCCGTAAGTTTGGTAGGAAGGTACCAAAGTAATCCCGGCAAGGAACACTGGACAGCGGTCAAGAATATCCTGAAGTACCTGAAAAGGACAAAGGACATGTTTCTCGTTTATGGAGGTGACGAAGAGCTCGTCGTAAAGGGTTACGTCGATGCTAGCTTCGACACAGATCTGGATGACTCTAAGTCACAAACCGGATACGTGTATATGTTGAATGGTGGAGCAGTAAGCTGGTGCATCTGCAAGCAGAGCGTCGTGGCGGGATCTACATGTGAAGCGGAGTACATGGCAGCCTCGGAGGCAACACATGAAGCAATTTGGGTGAAGGAGTTCATCACTGACCTAGGAGTCATACCCAATGCGTCGGGGCCGATCAAACTCTTCTGTGACAACACTGGAGCTATTGCCCTTGCCAAGGAGCCCAGGTTTCACAAGAAGACCAGGCACATCAAGCGTCGCTTCAACTCCATCCGTGAAAATGTTCAAGAGGGAGACATAGATATTTGCAAAGTACATACGGATCTGAATGTCGCAGATCCGTTGACTAAACCTCTCTCACGAGCAAAACATGATCAACACCAGAACTCTATGGGTGTTCGATTCATCACAATGTAACTAGATTATTGACTCTAATGCAAGTGGGAGACTGTTGGAAATATGCCCTAAAGGCAATAATAAATGGATTATTATTATATTTCCTTGTTCATGATAATTGTCTTTTATTCATGCTATAATTGTATTATCCGGAAATCGTAATACACGTGTGAATACATAGACCACAATACGTCCCTAGTAAGCCTCTAGTTGACTAGCTCATTGGTCAACAGATAGTCATGGTTTCCTGACTATGGACATTAGATGTCATTGACAACGGGATCACGTCATTAGGAGAATGACGTGATGGACAAGACCCAATCCTAAGCATAGCACAAGATCGTGTAGTTCGTTTTGCTAGAGCTTTTCCAATGTCAAGTATCTCTTCCTTAGACCATGAGATCGTGTAACTCCCGGATACCATAGAAGTGCTTTGGGTGTACCAAACGTCACAACGTAACCGGGTGACTATAAAGGTGCACTACAGGTATCTCCGAAAGTGTCTGTTGGGTTGTCACGGATCGAGACTGGGATTTGTCACTCCGGATTACGGAGAGGTATCACTGGGCCCACTCGGTAGTGCATCATCATAATGAGCTCAAAGTGACCAAGTGTCTGGTCACGGGATCATGCATTACGGGACGAGTAAAGTGACTTGCCGGTAACGAGACTGAACGAGGTATTGGGATACCGACGATCGAGTCTCGGGCAAGTAACATACCGTCTGACAAAGGGAATAGTATACATGGTTGTTTGAATCCTCGACATCGTGGTTCATCCGATGAGATCATCGAGGAGCATGTGGGAGACAACATGGGTATCCAGATCCCGCTGTTGGTTATTGACCGGAGAACCGTCTCGGTCATGTCTGCATGTCTCCCGAACCCGTAGGGTCTACACACTTAAGGTTCGGTGACGCTAGGGTTATAAGGAAGACATGTATGTGATTACCGAATGTTGTTCGGAGTCCCGGATGAGATCCCGGACGTCACGAGGAGTTCCGGAAGGGTCCGGAGGTGAAGATTTATATATGGGAAGTTGTCATACGGACACCGGAAAGTTTCGGGGACAAATCGGTATTGTACCGGGGCCACCTGAAGGGTTCCGGGGGTCCACCGGGAGGGGCCACCCCTATTGGTGGGCCACATGGGCCGCGTGGGGCAGGGCACCAGTCCCTGGAGGGCTGGGCGCGCCCCCCCTTGGGCCCATGCGCCTAGGGTTGGGGGGGGGGAACCCTAGTGGAGGCGCACCCCCCTTGCTTGGGGGGCAAGCCCCCCTCCCTGGACGCCGCGCCCCCTCTAGATCTCATCTATAGGGGGCCGCCCCTTCCCCCTTCCCTTATAAATAGAGGGGCGAGGGGAGGGCTGAACACCTGATCCAAGGCGCAGCCCCTCCCCTCCCCAACATCTCTCCTCCTCCGTTGAGCGCTTGGCGAAGCCCTGTTGGAGTACTGCCTCTCCACCATCATCACGCCGTCGTGCTGCTGCTGGAGCCTTCTTCCTCAACCTCTCCTTCCCCCTTGCTGGATCAAGAAGGAGGAGACGTCGTCCGTACCGTATGTGTGTTGAACGCAGAGGTGCTGTCCGTTCAACACTTGGTCATCGGTGATCTGAATCACGGCGAGTACGACTCCATCATCACCGTTCCCTCGAACGCTTCCGTACGCGATCTACAAAGTGGTATGTAGATGCAATCTCTCTCCCATGACTCGTTGCTTAGATGAACTCATAGATGGATCTTGGTGAAACCGTAGGAAAAATTTTAATTTTCTGCAACGTTCCCCAACACGCACTCCTTGCGTCGGCCCTTCGCTGCACTCTGACGAAGGCGAAGACGGATGCACGACGCCTCCACCAGAAGAATGGCAAGACACTCCGACTCGCCGTCGAATTCTCGGAGCACGAGGCAACCAAGGAGGTGGCGGCAAAGGCGAAGGCGGCCCGCCATGCATTCGAGCAGGACCGCCTGCTCCGCAGGCTATGGGGCATGAGGTGCAGCTCCGACTCGGACCCGACGGACGGCTCCACCTCCAGTTCCTACCACGATGCACCTTCGGACGCCGACGCCTACACGGAGGAGGGTCACAGCCGCGCCAACGACCGGAAGAGGAAGGGGCCATCGAGGAAATGGTGATTTCCTCCGCCCTTCCCCGTTATGTTTATATTTTAACCATGTTTTAAGTTCGTAGTATGAATTTGCTGTTGAACTTTGATAAACCATGCTTCTTTTGTCCGGCGATGCAAAGTTGATCCGAAAAAATATTTCTATTTTCCATGTCCAATCGCAGATCCCAGAATTTCTCACGTAAAAAAAAGTCTTTACGCGAGAGAAATAGAGATTGGGATACATCTAGGAAGTCAGATGGCTTAGAGCAAGACAAAGGCAGAATGGAAGAACGGCCTAAAAGTGGGGGGCTTCTCAAAATATAGGAAGCTCTGAAAAAAGTCATCATTATGAAGATGAACTGCGTGTTGTTGATTGTATTTACATAGTGTTGCATGGGTTGTATGATTTTGAAGGTTCGCCATTAAATAAAATGTGTCAGGTCAGTGACACGCCTGCTGGTGTTTGAAGGCCTAAATTTGCAACCTGCAACTAGATAGTAGTAGCTCCTAAACCAAAAGTTTGCTGATTCTGGTTCTACCGATACATATTTGGATATTTCCCTTCAAGTTGTGACACCGCGGCAAGGCCAGCTACCCGTGGTAACTGGTACATGAAAGACGGTTCATGCTGATCTTTGTCCTCGTAGTATTTTGCCACGCCAAAACTGGTTACTATGGAAGGAAGAAGAAATTGTTGACATAGCTGGGTAAAGGTATGCGCACGCATGTGGATACACGTAGGGCCTGTTTGGTTGCAGTTCGCTATAGTACCCGCATTGCATACACATCTCCAGTCAGCCTGGTTCTTCATATGCAGCAGATGCAACCTGTTTGGTTGTCTGCATCGCATGAAGTGATAGTTACCCCCCTGCTGTTTGGTTGCCGTTTTTGTGCTTAGGGTATGAGCAGATGCAAACTTCAGCTGTTTGGTTGCAAACAATGTTTGTGTTCTGCTCACCCTGTTCAAATGTGGTGGCCTTACCACCACATGATCAGCACAACAACAAGCACATATGAGATCAAACAAAGCAAGCAACCAAATGAGATCAAACAAAGCAAGCAAAGAAATGATAGCAAACTACTTAGATTAACAGCAGGGGCATCCTTCTTCCTTGCTCCACGCCAGGGTGCTGCTCCTGGCCAAAATATTAACATGTTCCCAACACAAGTACCATAAGTCTAGCCACACATCATAAAAGTTCAACACTAACACCATAAAAGTTAACTACATTGCATGCTCAATGTCACCAACGCAGTTGTGCCTACTGCAACAAAACTTGCACATGACCGAGGAGTCATGGTTGTAGATTTGGACCTTGAGGCCGAGTCATGAGATGCGCACAATGACGAGGTAGCCGGGGATGATCCGGTGGCGGCGACAAAAGTAGTTCCAGCCCCGGCAAAGCACCATGTGCCCCTCGAAGTTCTGGACCTGCACCCAAAACACACACCGCTTGTTCGCCGACAGCCTGACCACGCGCGGGAGCCGCTTGATGACCAACCAGGTGTTCATCACGTCCACGAACTTGCGAGGGATGAAGAGCTTGGCGAGGTCCTCGTTGTCCTTGATGTGCTGGTAGAAGCGCAGTGGCTCCCGGGCCCCCTCCTCGTGGCCCTGCCTCGGAGATCGTCCCCTTGAACGAGACAGGCTCATGAAGGGCGATCCTGCCAGGCAGGTCCACCGTCCCGAGTCACCTGTTCGTGAGGATGAAATCCTCGGCGCCCTCAGCTCCGGCCACCACCGGAGCTCCTCCACCCGTCACATCCCAGCCACTGTTCAATATCTTGTCAGGTAAGATGACAAGTATTAGTGCACAAACTCTTTGCCAGATGGCACTTATCAAATGCCACCGATTAGTTGCACTAGCACTACAGCAAATGGCACTTATCGGAGACATTTGCCCAAGAGCAAATGCCACTCATCAGTGCACAAACTCTTTGCCAAATGCCACTTACCAATGGCACTTGCTCTTGGGCAAATGCCACTGATCAGGGTACTTGCCCAATAGCAAGTGCCACTGATTAATGGTAGTTACCCATGAGCAAATGCCACTGATCAGTGGCATCTGGTTTTCTGCAACTGCCACTCATTAGTGCACTATCCTAAGCACGGAAACATCTACAAGGAGCAACAACAAGTGCCACTCATCAATAGCATCCATGTGCACCCATGCACATTTGGCAGCATCCTAAACTGGTCCTACTACATGCACGTATAACAATCTAGAGCATGCAACATGCAACATGAACAGCAACATGAACATGATCCTAGCTTGAACATGAACATGCCATTTGCATGAACACTAGCAAGACCCTACCATGAACACAGATCTAGCAAAGCACACTAGCATTGGGGATTCTAGCATGAACACAGCTCCTAGCGTGAACATAGATCCTAGGAAAGCAATAGCAGAAGAACATTATCCTAGGACACACACTGTAGCACACAAGAACAGATCGGTCGGATTGGATTCGATATCGCATCCAATCGGATCTACTCGAATCCTATCTAATCCTATCGAATCCACTTAGTACTAGCACATGCCTAAGAAATAAACCCCTAATCTACATCTACGAGCAAGCATTGGGGGGTTTGACTCACCAGAGCTTGCGCATTCGCAGCGAACCGAGGCCGGGGTGAAAACCACGGCGGGGAGGAGAGAGGTGGCAGAGCAGAGGAGGAGCCAGCCCTGGCGATGGCTTGCGGCATCGGCCCCATGCTCATGCCCACGCTGGAGGTCGAGGAGGACGGCGCACCGACAGGAGAAAACCCTTGGACGGGGGTCAAGAAACCTATAAGATCGAAATTATGTCTAGAGGGGGGGGGGGTGATTAGACTACTTGACCAAATAAAAACTTAACCTTTTCCCAATTTTAATTATTGGCAGATTTTAGCAACTTAGCATAAGTCAAGCAATCTCAACACAATTCAATCAAGCATGCAAAGAGTATATGAGCAGCGGAAAGTAAAGCATGCAACTTGCAAGAAAGTAAATGGGAGGAGTTTGGAGGGAGCAAACGCAATGTTGACACGGAGATTTTTGGCGTGGTTCCGATAGGTGGTGTTATCGTACATCCACGTTGATGGAGACATCCATGAAGGGTAACGGTTGCGCGAGTCCACAGAGGGCTTCACCCATGAAGGGTCCACGAAGAAGCAACCTTGTCTATCCCACTATGGCCATCTCCCACTAAGGACTTGCCTCACTAGGGTAGATCTTCATGAAGTAGGCGACCTCCTTGCCCTTACAAACTCCTTGGTTCAACTCCACAATCTTTACGAAGGCTCCCAAGTGACACCTAACCAATCTAGGAGACACCACTCTCCAAAAGGTAATAGATGGTGTGTTGATGATGAACTCCTTGCTCTTGTGCTTCAAATGATAGTCTCCCCAACACTCAACTCTCTCTCACAGATTTAGCTATGGTGGAAAGATGATTTGAGTGAAAAGCAACTTGGGGAAGGTTAGAGATCAAGATTCTTGTGGTTGGAGTGGAATATATTGGTCTCAACACATGAATAGGTGGTTCTCTCTTAGGAAATGAATGCTGGAAGTGTAGGCACATTCTGATGGCTCTCTCCACGAATGAAGAATGGGTGGAGGGGTATATATAGCCTCCACACAAAATCTAACCGTTACACACAGATTCCCAAACTCGGTGGGACCGAATGATAAAACTCGGTCATACCAATTCAGGTCAAAATATGAACGTTAGGTTTTTCGGTGGGACCAACACAATCAACTCGATATGACCAATATGCTAGGGTTAGGGCATAACGTAATCTCGGTGTGACCGATCACATGAACTCGGTGGGACCGATTTCAGCAATAGGCACATAGAGAGTTGGTGAGGCAAACTCGATGGGACCGATTCGCTCATTTCGGTGGGACCGAAATGTTACAAAAAGGAAAACAGGGAGTTTGCATTGCACACTCGGTGGGACCAATTCGCTCATTTTGGTGGGACCAAAATGTTACAAAAAGGAAACAATGAGTTTGCAATCCCATCTCGGTGAGACCGAGATCCCTATCGATGAAACCGAAGTGACTAGGGTTTGTGACAGTGGCTATGTGAAATGAAACTCGGTGGCGCCGGATAGATCAAATCGATGGGGCCGAGTTTGACTTTTAGGTTTAGGACATGTGTGTAAATGAGAAAGTGATTGAGGGTTTTGGAGCATATCACTAAGCATTTTGAGCAAGTAAGTCATTAAGCAACATCTCATCCCCTTTTAGCAGTATTGGCTTTCCTATTGACTTAATGTGATCTTGGATCACTAAAATAAAAAATGTAAAGTCTTGAGCTTGTTGCCAATATGTGTCCTTAGCATTTTGAGGGGTCCACATCTCTAGTCCATGCCATGCCAAATTGCCAATCATTGAACTTTATGAAATGATCATCTTGAAAGAGCATTAGTTCAATGAACTATATGTTGTTAAGAATTACCAAAACCATCCATGGATTAGTTGCACTTAAAAAAAACTGCCCAATGGGGTCCCAAGAAGCGGTGGCTCCGTGGACGGTGCCGGCGCCAAGCCCAGGGGCACGAGGTCCGGAATAGGCGGCGGAGCAGGAACGACCGACACCGCATTGGCCGGCGCTCGTGGTGGCCGGCAGCAGATGGGGGACGGCGCTCACAGCGTCGACGCCAGGTCCCTGCCCGAGTTCTGGAACCCGGCCAGCCATCGCTCCTGGATGCTGGCGATGCGCTGGTCGACGTGGTCAGAGGACGGCGCGGCGGTGGGCGAGGCGGAGCCATTGAATGCGAGAAGAGGGAGGGGCGGTGAGGCAGAAAGGGAGCGGTGGAAACAGTGCGGGCGGGACGGTGATAGGAGAGTGAGGGGAGTTATGAGGCGCCGTCTCCCGCGCTGGCCGAGGAGTGCAACCCCTCGCACGCGTGGCCGCGCCGAGCCAATCTCAGGCCTACTCTAAAGTCCGTACAAACCACAAAACGCATACAACCCAGGCAACCAAAACAGGTCACGCAGATCCTGCGCGGACCTGATGGTTGGACTGCATGTGGCAATCAAACGCGCCCACAGTAGCGTAACATACGGGCACGGTGAGCCGCGTGTCGACGAGGCGTCCAGCACTGGAGGAGCACTGTGCACGCAGTGTGCACGCAGCTCCATCAGTGACTGCTTGCCTGGTTGGTGGCGCCGTTGATGCTAGTAGTGGTACTCGTAGAGACTGGACTACGTACCGGAGCATCAATCGCGTCGGCATCGTCTTGCATGCGTCGCATTCAAACCGGCGCCAGAGGCAGCGTCCCGTGAGTTATGGGAATTTATGGCCGCGCAGCAGCGCCTCAGCTTGGGGAAAAAGGAGCTTTTCCGGGTGCACAGATCTCGACGTGCAAAGTCTCCAGGGCTAGATGCTGCTGCTGGCTAGGCAGGCTCCCTGCTCCTCCTCGGTTTTCTACAATCCTCGCGTCGTTTCCGTGCGGGTTACTCACGGCAGCGCCGTTTGCGGCTCCTGCGCTCCCGTCGCCGTGGGGACGGGGCGCCGAATCATTTCGCAATCGAGTAGTTCTGGACTGCGCCCGGGCGCTGTGTCGGTGGTCGCTCTGACAGCGTTGGAGACTTGCCTCCAAGCGGCAACCATGGGCACAAGAGTTGTCGCAGGCCCATCTTTTTTTTTTTCGCCGGTAAACCGTCGGCTCCTTTCCGTTTGCAGTATTGAAAAAGTATAATAAGTATCCCTTCGTATAGTAATATAAGAGTGTAGTCTTCTCGGAGTGTTTAGATATC
This sequence comes from Triticum aestivum, assembly GCF_018294505.1. Lineage (NCBI taxonomy): Eukaryota > Viridiplantae > Streptophyta > Magnoliopsida > Poales > Poaceae > Triticum > Triticum aestivum. The sequence continues at coordinate 363,801,153 of NC_057795.1, forward strand.
TACTTTTGTCTAAACGCTCTTATATATGTGTCTTTATTGAAGGAGTACATAATACACAGATATAGAATATCATGTCATCCAGAATATTTACATAGTTTGAAAATGGACGTTGATCGATATCCACCTGACGTTCAATCTTCCCAGACTAAACAAAAGGTTCTGCGTGTAGCTTCCCCTCGAACGAGCCAATTTCTTTTTTGTTCGATAGGATCACCCTGCGTCCCGAACACTACTCCAGCCATGATCTTCATGGGCCTCCTGGCCCAAAACAATTACATGTTTACAAAAGATTAAAACAAATTGTCTCAAAAAAAAAAGATTAAAACAAACATATAAAAAATGCCCAAAACCTACTACGTGTGCAAAAACAGAAAATTAACAAAAGACCATATGCAGTAAGTATTTTGCCATGTAGTTTACATAAATAATTGGCTAATTTTTTAAACAATACATTTTTTAATAAATTTTAAAAATGATACACGGTTTTGATATATTACAAATATAATACAGTGTCGGCTTAGGTTAAGCCGACTGGATCCAGTCGGCCTCGGCGTAGATCCAGTCGGCTTAATGTAAGCCGACTAGGTTTCACCCGCTAGTCGGGTAGAGGCATTAGCTCTAGTCGTCCTAGCCTAAGCCGATTGGAGCTAATCGTCTTAGCCATAGCTAATTAGTACTAAAGGCGACACCAAAGCCAGTTAGTTCAAATCGGCTTAGGCTAAGACGATAGTTGCATGAGACCAATTTTTTCAGCCCATAGTTGCATGGAACCATATTTTGAACCATAATTTTATCCCACCACCCTCGCTCGACTTAGCCGCAATTTCCGTAAAACTTTCCACAATATGTTCCCGGCATTATCCTTCCCGCCAACCATTTCCTGCTATCTTCTTTCTCACCAACCTTTTCCCGTCATTATTTCCCGCCAACCCTTTCCCGCCATCTTCTTTCCCACCATCTTTCTCTTCTCAACCTATAAATCCTCCTCCACATGAAGGTGGGTAAGCAGTGCAGTGTAGTCTCGTCAAGATGTTCGATTATCCTTTCGATCATAGTTTTCACCCTAGTATGACCAAATGTCTTCTGAGGTTAGCCTCGATTTCAAGATAGACAATAGGATAGTTCCATGGGACGAACTCATCAGTAGTGACACCGTACTGAATGAGTTGGGTCACACATTATGTAGGTGCGGGTGGCCTGCAAGGACCTTTGTGGAGATACAAAAGGAACTTCTTAGGTTGCATGGAAGGTGGAAGAAGCAAGAGCATAAGAGTGAAACTTTCCTAAAGACTGCAACAAAATATACTTATTTACGCACTGCCGACAGTGAGGATGAAGATGATATCTTCATGCTAAGCACCAAGGCCAAGACACCAGCATCGTCGAATGCCAAGAGTGCCTCATCGTCGAAGGGCAAGAGTGTTGCATCGACGGACGATGACGGTGATGTCTTCATGTAGTTTGTATGCTGTATTATTTAAGCTCATTCGTACTGTTTAATTCAGATGTACTAGTATCTTAATTATCTGTAGCAGTCTCTCTAGAAATATAACTTGAATAGCAATGCGACTTAATAGAAATATGTCTCTCCCATACATAGGTAGAATATGTCTCTCACATACATAGGTTGATATAAGTCTCACACATACATAGGTAGAATATGTCTCTCGCATACATAGATAGATATATGCCACACAAGCATCAGCCTCATCGTCCGCCATGTTGTGCAGGTGGTGGAGGCGGCGTCGACCACCTATACCTGTGGGGTGCCCCAACATTACGAGGAGGAAGCTCGGAGTTGTCCTGGTCATACTGTGTTTCCTGTGTGGGAGGTGGTGCAGGAGTCGAATACGTGTCCATCCACTCATTGTGCTATGACATGTAATCCTGTGTGTTATGCCCACCTTCATGATTACTATGCCACGCGGATCCAGACTTAGACGCGTCATCTCCGGACATAGACGCCATATATTCGTAGGCTGCTGCGGGAGGGAGGGAACCTAAGTAATGGTGAAATACGTAGTCCCAATTGATAGTGAAAAGAAGTAATATGAAGAAACATACTTGTAGGCGGAGGTTGCATCATGAAGTCCGATGTGGGACCCTGCTGGTGTGGTTCTAGCTGAAACACGTAGCCTGACATGGGATCCTGCTGGTGTTGCCACGCCGAACTACCAGCCTGGTCAGGAGGGGGTGGCCTGTGATGGAAATATGCCCTGGAGGCAATAATAAAATGGTTATTATTATATTTCTTTAATCATGATAAAGGTTTATTATTCATGCTAGAATTGTATTGACCGGAAACTTAAATACATGTGTGGATACATAAACAAATATCGTGTCCCTAGTGAGCCTCTACTAGACTAGCTAGTTGATCAAAGATGGTTAAGGTTTCCTAACCATAGACATGAGTTGTCATTTGATAACTGGATCACACCATTAGGAGAATGATGTGATGGACAAGACCCATCTGTTAGCTTAGCATATGATCATTCAGTTTATTGCTACTGCTTTCTTAATGTCAAATACATATTTCTTCGACCATGAGATCATACAACTCCCTGATACCAGAGGAATACCCTGTGTACTATAAAATGTCACAACATAACTGGGTGATCATAAAGATGCTCTATAGGTATCTCTGAAGGTGTCTGTTGAGTTGGCGTGAATCGAGATTGGGATTTGTTACTCCGTATGATGGAGAGGTATCTCTGGGCCCTCTCGGTAATACACATCACAAGAAGGTTGCAAGGAAAGTGACTAACGAGTTAGTTGCAAGATAATGTATTACGGAATGAGTAAATAGACTTGCCGATGATGAGATTGACCTAGGTATTAAGATACCGACGATCGAATCTCGGGCAAGTAACGTACCGACAGACAAAGGGAAATACAATGTTGTCATAAAGGTTCGACCGATAAAGATCTTCATAGAATATGTAGAAACCAATATGGGCATCCTGGTCCCGCTATTGGTTATTGACCAGAGAAGCGTCTCGGTCATGTCTACATCATTCTCAAACCCATAGGGTCCGCACGTTTAACGTTCATTGACGATATAGTATTATATGAGTTATGTGAGTTGGTGACCGAATGTTGTTCAGAGTCCTGGATGAGATCACGGACATGACGAGGAGCTCCAAAATGGTCCGGATAGGTCGATGCTACTTGGTCACCGGAAAGGTTTTGGAATGTACCGAGTTTTATGGAGTACCGGAAGGGGTTTTGGGAGGCCATCGACACTTGGTGGGCCTCATGTGCCAAAGGAGGGAGGCACACCAGCCCACTAAGGGCTGGGCGCACTCCACCTCCTGTGGCCACGAGCCAAGGAAGGAAAGGGGGAGCACCAAGGTAGGGCAGCCGCCGACCCCTCCCCTGCCATCTCCTTCACCGCTAAATAAGGAAAGTGGGAGGCGCCTAGGGCAGCAGCCCAGGGCGGCCGCCGACAACCTTGGGGTGCCCCTAGGGCTGCCTTCCCTCCCCCTCCACCTATATATATGTGAGGAGGGAGAGGGGCAGCACACACCATGATCCCCAAGCTGTGTGCGGTGCCCTGTCTCCCTCTAGTTCTAGTTCCTCCTCCATCCACATCCGTTGTGCTTGGCAAAGTCATGCAGATAGTTTTACCACCACCGTCACCATGCTGTCGTGCTGCCGGAACTCATCTTCTACTTCGCCTGTCTTGTTGGATCAAGAAGGCAAGGATGTCATCGAGCTGAATGTGTGCTGAATGTGGAGGTGTCGTGCGTTCGGTACTTGATCTGAAGGATTGTGAAGGTGTACGACTATATCAACCGCGTTGATAAATGCTTCCTCTTAACGGTCTATGAGGGTATGTAGACACACTCTCCCCTCTCGTAGCTATGCATCTCCATGGATAGATCTTGCGTGTGCATATATATATTTTTGTTTTCCATGCAATGTTACCCAGCAGTGGCATCATGAGCTAGGTCTATGCGTAGATGATTTGCATGAGTAGAACACAAAGGAGTTGTGGGCGGTGATGTTCATATTGCTTACCACCAAGATCTTATTTTGATTCTGCGTATTGTGGGATGAACCGGCCCGGACCAACCTTACATGTCCACGCACATGAGACCGGTTCCACCGACTGACATGCAACTTGTTTTGCATAATGGTGGTTGGCGGGTGTCTGTTTCTCCTAATTTAGTTGAATCGAATTTGACTATGACCGGTCTTTGAAGAAGGTTTAAACAACAAACTTGATAATCGCCATTGTGGTTTTGCGTAGGTAAGGACGGTTCTTGCTAGTTGCCCGTAGTAGCCACGTAAAACTTGCAATAACAAGTAGAGGACGTCTAACTTGTTTCTGCAGGGCTTGTTGTGATGTGATATGGTCAAGATGTGATGTAATATATGTTGATGTATGAGATGATCATGTTTTGTAATAAGTTCATGACTTGCATGTTGATGAGTTCGACAACAGGGAGGAGCCTTATGGTTGTCTTTAATTTATTGTATGACCTGCGTGTCAATCACTAAGCATCATGTAATTGCTTTACTTTATCGCTATGCATTAGCAATAGTTGTAAAAGCAATAGTTGGCGAGACAACCCCGATGCAACGATGGAGATCAAGGTGTCGCTCCGGTGACGATGGAGATCATGCCGATGCTTTGGAGATGGAGATCAAAATCACAAGATGATGATGGCCATATCATGCCACATATTTTGATTGCATGTGATGTTTATCCTTTATGCATCTTATTTTGCTTAGAACAACGGTAACATTATAAGATGATCCATTCACTTAATTCAAGATAAAAGCATTCTCCCTGAGTATGCACCATTGCTAAAGTTCATCGTTTCGAAGAACCTCGTGATGATCGGGTGTGATAGACTCTACGTTCACATACAACGGGTGTAAGCCAGTTTTGCACATGCAAAATACTTGGGTTAAACTTGACAAGCCTAGCATGTACGGACATGGTCTCGGAACACTGGAGACCGAAAGGTCGAACATGAGTCATATAGTAGATATGATCAACATAATGATGTTCACCATTGAAGACTACTCCATCTCACGTGATGATCGGACATGGTTTAGTTGATTTGGATCATGTATCACTTAGACAACTTGAGGGATGTTGATTTAAGTGGGACTTCATAAGTAATTTGATTAATTGAACTAAGATTTATCATCAACATAGTCAAAATGTCTTTGCAAATTATGTTGTAGTTCAATAGCTCACGATGTAGCTTCCCCATTTTTGATACATTCCTAGAGAAAACTAAGTTGAAAGATGATGGTAGCAATAATGCAAACTGGGTACGTGATGTGAGGATTATCCTCATTGCTGCATAGAAGAATTATGTCCTTGATGCACCGCTAGGTGATAGACCTGTTGCAGGAGCTGATGCAGACGTTATGATGACTACTTGATAATTTAGTGCGCCATGCTTTACGGCTTAGAATCGGGGCTCCCAAGACATTTTGAATGCCATGGAACATATAAGATGTTACAAGAGCTAAAATTGGTATTTCAGGCTCATGCCTGTGTTGAGAGGCATGAGATCTCTGATAAGTACTTTGCCTACAAGATGGAGGAAAATAACTCAGCTAGGCAGCATGTGCTCAGAATATCTGGGTACTACAATCGCTTGAATCAAGTGGGAGTTAATCTTCCAGATAAGATAGTGATTGACAGAGTTCTCCAGTCACTATCACCAAGCTACTAGAGCTTCGTGATGAACTATAATATGCAAGGAATGACTAAAACGATTTCCGAGCTCTTCGCGATACTGAAATCTACGGAGGTAGAAATCAAGAAAGAGCATCAAGTGTTGATGGTTAATAAGACCACTAGTTTCAAGAAAAAGGGCAAGGGAAAGAAAGGGAACTTCAAAAAGAATGGCAAGCAAGTTGCCGCTCCCATGAAGAAGCCCAAAGTTGGACCCAAGCCTGAGACCGAGTGCTTCTACTACAAAGGAAATGGTAACTGGAAGCAGAACTGCCCCAAATACTTGGCAGATAAGAAGGATGGCAAAGTAAACAATGGTATATTTGAGATACATGTTATTGATGTATACCTTAATGGTGCTCGTAGTATCCCCTGGGTATTTGATACCGGTTTACTTTCTAAGATTAGAAGCTCGAAACAGTCGTTGTAGAATAAACGGAGACTAGTTAAGGGCGAGTTGACGATGTGTGTTGGAAGTGTTTCCAAGATTGATATGATCCCCATCGCACACTCCCTCTACCTTCAGGATTAGTGCTGAGCCTAAATAAATGTTATTTGGTGTGCGTGTTGAGCATGAACATGATTAGATCGTGTTTATTGCTAATACGATTATTCATTTAAGTCAGAGAATAATTGTTGTTCTGTTTACATGAATAAAACCTTCTATGGTCATACACCCAGTGTAAATGGTTTATTGAATTTCAATCGTAGTGATACACATATTCATAATATCGATGCCAAAAGATAAAAAGTTGATAATGATAGTGAAACATACTTGTGGCACTACCGTTTAGGTCATATTGGTGTAAAGCGCATGAAGAAACTCCATGCGGATGGACTTTTGGAATCACTTGATTATGAATCATTTGATACTTGCGAACCATGCCTCATGGGAAAGATGACCAAAACTCCATTCTCCGGAACAATGGAGTGAGCTGATGACCTACTGAAAATAATACATACCGATGTATGCGGTAGACGAGTGTTGAAGCACGTGACGGGTATCATTATTTTGTAACCTTCACATATGGTTTGAGTAGGTATGTGTATATCTACTTGATGAAACACAAGTCTTAAACATTTGAAACGTTCAAAGAATTTCGGAGTGAAGTGGAAAATCATCCTAACAAGAAAATAAAGTTTCTACAATCTGATCACGGAGGCAAATATTTGAGTTACGAGTTTGGCCTTCATTTAAAACAATGTGGAATAGTTTCACAATTCACGCCACCTGGAACACCACATCGTAATGGTGTGTCTGAACGTCATAACCATACTTTTATTAGATATGGTGCGTTCTATGATGTCTCTTACCGATTTTCCTTTATCATTTTGGGGTTATACGTTAGAGACAACCGCATTCACATTAAATAGGGCACTGTCTAAATCCGTTGAGATGACACTGTATGAACTATGGTTCGGCAAGAAACCTAAGTTGTCATTTCTTAAAGTTTGGGGATGCAACACTTATGTCAAAACGCTTCAGCCTTATAAGCTCGAACCCAAAAGCGGAGAAGTGTGTCTTAATAGGATACCTGAAATAAGTTATTGGGTATACTTTCTACCACAAATCCGAAGGCAAAATCTTTGTTGCTAAGAATGGGTCCTTTTTAGAGAAGGAGTTTTCTCTCGAAAGAAGTGACTGGGAGGAAAGTAGAACTTGATGAGGTAGTTGTACCTGCTCTCAAATTGGAAAGTAGCACACAAGGGAAACCTGTTTCCGTGATGGCTACACCAACCAGATAGGAAGCTAATGACGATGATCATGAAACTTCAGATCAAAGGTACTACTAAACTTCATAGGTCGACAAGAACACGTACCGCACCAGAGAGGAAGCTAATGATGATGATCATGTTGTTAGACAACGACAAACCTACAAACTATGAAGAAGCTATAATAAGCCTAGATTAAGGCAAATGGATTGAGGCCATGAAATCTAAGATAGGATCCATTTATGAGAACAAAGTTTGGAATTTGGTGGACTTGCCCGATGATCAGAGGCCATTGAAAATTAATAGATCTTCAAGAGGAAGACAGACGCTGATGGTAATATCACTGTCTACAAAGCTCAACTTGTCGCGAAAGGTTTTTGACAAGTTCAAGGGGTTGACTATGATGAGACTATCTCACCCGTAGCGATGCTTAAGTCTGTCGGAATCATGTTAGCAATTGCCACATTTTATGATTTTGAAATCTAGCAAATGGACGTCAAAACTACATTCCGTAACGGGTTTCGTAAAGAAGAGTTCTACATGAGGCAACCAGAAGGTTTTGTCGATCATAAAGGTTCTAACAAAGTGTGCAAGCTCCAGCGAACCATCTATGGACTGGTGCAAGCATCTCGGAGTTGGAATATATGCTATGTTGAGGTGATCAAAGCATATGGTTTTATACAGACTTATGATGAAGCATGTATTTACAAGAAAGTGAGTGGGAGCTCTGTAGCATTTCTGATATTATATGTGGATGACATATTGCTGATTGGAAATGATATAGAATTTCTGGATAGCATAAAAGGATACTTGAATAAGAATTTTTCAATGAAAGACCTTGGTGAAGCTGCTTATATATTGGGCATCAAGATCTATAGGGATAGATCGAGACGCTTAATAGGAATTTCACAAAGCACATACCTTGACAAAGTTCTGAAGAAGTTCAAAATGGACCAGTCAAAGAAAGGGTTCTTGCTTGCATTGCAAGGTGTGAAGTTGAGTAAGACTCTAAGCCCGACCACGACAGAAGATAGAGAGAGAATGAAAGTAATTCACTATCCTCAGCCATAGGTTCTATTATCTATGCCACGCTGTGTTCCAGACCTGTTGCGTGCCTTGCCATGAGTCTGGCAAGGGGATACAATAGTGATCCAGGAGTGGATCATTGGACAATGGTCAAAATTATCCTTATGAACCTAAAGAGGACTAAGGAAATGTTTCTCAGTTTTGGAGGTGATAAATAGTTCATTGTAAAGGGTTACATCGATGCAAACTTTGACACCGATCCAGATGACTCTGAGTCTCCATCTGGATACATATTGAACATGGGAGCAATTAACTTGAGTAGATCTATGCAGAGCATTGTAGACATAGTTATTTGCAAAGTACACACGGATCTGAATGTTCCAGACCTATTGACTAAAAACCTCTCTCACAAGAAAACATGATCATACCTTAGAAATCTTTGGGTGTTAATCACATGGCGATGTGAACTAGATTATTGACGCTAGTGAACTCTTTGGATGTTAATCACATGGTGATGTGAACTAGATTACCGACTCTAGTGCAAGTGGGAGACTGATGGAAATATGCCCTAGAGGCAATAATAGAATGGTTATAATTATATTTCCTTAATCATGATAAAGGTTTATTATTCATGCTAGAATTGTATTGACCGGAAGCTTAAATACTTGTGTGGATACATAAACAAATACCGTGTCTCTAGTGAGCCTCTACTAGACTAGCTCGTTGATCAGAGATGGTTAAGGTTTCCTAACAATAGACATGAGTAGTCATTTGATAACGGGATAATATCATTAAAAGAATGATGTGATGGACAAGACCCATCCGTTAGCTTAGTATATGATCGTTCAACTTATTGCTACTGCTTTCTTAATGTCAAATACATATTCCTTCGACCATGAGATCATGCAACTCCCGGATACTGGAGGAATACCTTGTGTGCTATCAAACGTCAAAACGTAACTGGGTGATCATAAAGATGCTCTAAAGGTATCTCCGAAGGTATATGTTGAGTTGGCGTAAATCGAGATTGGGATTTGTTACTCCATATGACGGAGAGGTATCTCTGGGCCCTCTCGGTGATAGACATCACAAGAAGCTTGCAAGCAAAGTGACTAAGGAGTTAGGTGCAAGATGATGTATTACGGAACGAGTAAAGAGACTTGCCGGAGATGAGATTTAACTAAGTATTGAGATAACGACGATCGAATCTCAGGCAAGTAACATACCGACAAACGAAGGGAAATACGTATGTTGTCATAAAGGTTCGACCAATAAAGATCTTCGTAGAATATGTAGGAACCAATATGGGCATCCAGGTCCCGCGATTGGTTATTGACTGGAGAAGAGTCTCAGTCATGTCTACATAATTCTTGAACCCGTAGGGTGCGCACACTTAACGTTTGTTGACAATATAGTATTATATGAGTTATGTGAGTTGGTGACCGAAGGTTGTTTGGAGTCCAGGATGAGAGCACGGACATGACTAGGAGCTCCGGAATGGTTCAGAGGTAAAGATTGATATATAGGACGATGATGTATGGTCACCAGAAAGGTTTCGGAATGTAATAGGTTTTATTGGAGTACCAAAAGGGGTTTCGGGAGGCCACCGACACTTGGTGGGCCTCATGGGCCAAAGGAGGGAGGCGCACCAACCCACTAAGGGCTGGGTGCACTCCACCTCCGCTGGCCATGAGCCAAGGAAGGATAGGCGGAGCGCCAAGGCAAGGCAGCCGCCGGCCCCTCCCCTGCCATCTCTTCCACCCCGTAAATAAGGAAATGGGGGAGGCGCCTAGGGCAGGAGCCCAGTAAGGGAGTCCTGGATTAAGGGGTCCTCGGACAGACAGACTATATGTGTATGCTGGACTGTTGGGTATGAAGATACAAGATAGAAGACTTCGTCCCATGTCCGGGTGGGACTCTCCTTTGCGTGGAAGGCAAGCTTGGCGATTCAGATGTGTAGATTCCCTTCTGTGTAACCGACTTTGTGTAACCCTAGCCCCCTCTGGTGTCTATATAAACTAGAGGGTTTAGTTCGTAGGACAAGAACAATCATAATCATAGGCTAGCTTCTAGGGTTAGCCTCTACGATCTCGTGGTAGATTGATACGTCCATTTTGCATCATGCTTTTATAGCAATATTATTGCATTATGGGCTGTTATTACACATTATGTCACAATACTTATGGCTATTCTCTCTTATTTTACAAGGTTTATCATGAAGAGGGGGAATGCCGGCAACTGGGATTTTGGCTGGAAAAGGAGCAAATATTGGAAACCTATTCTGCACAGCTCCAAAAGTCCCGCAACTCCACGAAACTATTTTTGGATTTAATAAGAATTATCGAGCAAAGAAAGTACCGGAGGGGGCCCACACCCTGGCCAGGAGAGTGGGGGGCGCGCCCCCACTACTGGGCGCGCCCCTGTCTCCTGGGCCCCTGGTGGCCCTCCGGTGCCCATCTTCTACTATATGAGGTCTTTCATCCTAGAAAAAAAATCATAAGCACACTTACGAGACGAAAATCCGCCGCCATGAGGCGGAACCTTGGCGGAACCAATCCAGGGCTCCGGCAGAGCTGTTTTGCCGGAAAAACTTCCCTCCGGGAGGGGGAAATCATCACCATCATCATCACCAATGATCCTCTCATCGGGAGGGGGTCAATCTCCATCAACATCTTCACCAGCACCATCTCCTCTCAAACCCTAGTTCATCTCTTGTATCCAATCTTGTATCCAAAACCACAAATTGGTACCTATGGGTTGCTAGTAGTGTTGATTACTCCTTGTAGTTCATGCTAGTTGGTTTATTCGGTGGAAGATCATATGTTCAGATCCTTAATGCATATTAATACCCCTCTGATTATGAACATGAATATGCTTTGTGAGTAGTTACATTTGTTCCTGAGGACATGGGTGAAGTCTTTCTATTAGTAGTCATGTGAATTTGGTATTCGTTCGATATTTTGATGAGATGTATGTTGTCTCTCCTCTAGTGGTGTTATGTGAACGTCGACTACATGACACTTCACCGTTATTTTGGCCTAGAGGAAAGCATTGGGAAATAATAAGTAGATGATGGGTTTCTAGAGTGACAGAGGCTTAAACCCTAGTTTATGCGTTGCTTCGTAAGGGGCTGATTAGGATCCATATGTTTTATGCTATGGTTAGGTTTACCTTAATACTTCTTTTGTAGTTGCGGATGCTTGCAATAGGGGTTAATCATAAGTGGGATGCTTTTCCAAGTAAGGGCAGTACCCAAGCACCGGTCCACCCACATATCAAATTTTCAAAGTACCGAACGCGAATCATATGAGCGTGATGAAACTAGCTTGATGATAATTCCCATGTGTCCTTGGGAGCGCTTTTCTCATGATAAGAAATTGTCCAGGCTTGTCCTTTGCTACAAAAAGGATTGGGCCACCTTGCTGCACCTTATTTACTTACATTACTTGTTACCCGTTACAAATTATCTTATCACAAAACTATCTGTTACCTACAATTTCAGTGCTTGCAGAGAATACCTTAATGAAAACCGCTTGTCATTTCCTCCTGCTCCTCGTTGGGTTCGACACTCTTACTTATCGAAAGGACTACGATAGATCCCCTATACTTGTGGGTCATCATAGATCAACTCTTGTAATACTCATATCATCAAGATCAATCAAGCAGGAAGTAGGGTATTACCTCCATAGAGAGGGCCCGAACCTGGGTAAACATCGTGTCCCCCACCTCCTGTTACCATTAGCCTTAGACGCACAGTTCAGGACCCACTACCCGAGATCCGCCGGTTTTGACACCGACATTGGTGCTTTCATTGAGAGTTCCACTGTGCCGTCATCGTAAGGCTCGATGGCTCCTTCAATCATCTACAACAACGCAATCCAGGGTGAGATTTTTCTCCCTGGACAGATCTTCGTATTCGGCGGCTTCGCACTGCGGGCCAACTCGCTTGGCCATCTGGAGAAGATACGCCCCTGGCCATCAGGTCAGGTTTGGAAGCTTGAGATACACCGCGGACATCCGCGGAGACTTGATCTTCGACGGATTCGAGCCCATGACATCGGCACCTTGTAGCCACGATGAACATGACTTAAATTTGTCATCGGATCACGCTCAGGAGATAGCGCTTGTAACTGCCCTGGTCTTAGATCCAGTGCAGATCATGCCATCCGAATACGGGAGGATAGACCCCGCCATGGAAGCCGCATACTCAACTGCGCTAGAGCCGAACACAGATCTATCCTCTAGCGAGGTCTGTGTCATCGGACCCTCGGACTCATCTCCGGCCATAGGTTCCGAACCGCGTGTATCCGCGCCCATCAAATCTGACTGGGCACCGATCTTGGAGTTCAGCTCCGCGGGCATCTTCCAACACTCGCACTTGGGCGACATGTTAACATTAAAATCTCTCTCCTTGTCAGGAGATTCTTGGCCGAACTATGTCCAGCTTGAGTGGGAAGCGGATGACGAAGAACTTCGTTACCCACCCACCACCTACTTGATAGGCACTCTCGATGGCTTGACCGACATGCTTGATTTCAACTCTAAAGACATCAACGTTATGGACAATGATACCGGGGAAGAACAGGAACCACCGCCCACATGGCGCTGGACCGCCACCTCCTCATACGATATATACATGGTGGATACACCCAAAGAAGACAATGGCGAGGACAAAAAGGATACAGTTGAGGATAAGCCTTCTGAGAATCAGCCGAAGCACTGACTTCAGCGGCGCCGCTCTAAACCATGCCATGGTAAAAACAACAATACCGGCACAAGAGACAATAGCACTCCGGATGATGCCGAAAACGAAGACGACCCCGCCCAGCCAAGCTTCGAACAGGCCGGACAGGAGGACGGGCAAGCCAGCCCTGATGAACAGGCCATGAATGAAGACTCGGAAGATGATAATTACATGCCTCTCTCCGAGGATGAGGTGAGCCTCGGTGACGAAGAATTTACCATGCCGGAGGATCCCGTCGAGCAGGAGTGCTTCATCGGCTTATAGCCACTGCAAAAAGTCTGTAGAAAAAACAGCAGCAGCTTCAAGCTGATCAAGATCTCCTCACTGATAGATGGACCGAGGTCCTGGCAGCCAAGGAATACGGACTCGAGCACCCAACCAAAAGTTACCCAAAGCGCAGGTTGCTACCTCAATTCGAGGACGAGGCACTAGAGCCCACACTACCAGCGCATGATGCGGTCGACCGACCATCGCGTGGCCGAGATAAAGCGGCATATCAGTCCGAACACCAGCCCGCACCCCATCGCCGAACAAATAGAAATACAAAGGCTCGTGGATACACACATGACCTGCGGTATGACTTGGAAAACAAAGTAGGACATCCTAGATCGATCTATGGATCGCGGGGACGCGCCCCAACGCGTGACGACGACCGTCACGCCGGATATACTAACTACAAACCTGTCCGGGCCGAATATAGTAAACCAGCTCCATCTGAACTGCGTCGCGAAGTAGCCCGGCATAGGGGCGCCGCACACCCCCTGTGCTTCACTGATGAAGTAATGGAACATGAATTCCCACAAGGGTTCAAACTCGTTAACATCAAACCGTATGATGGGACAACAGATCCCGCGGTATGGATCGAAGACTTCCTTATCCACATTCATATGGCCCGTGGCAATGATCTCCATGCCATCAAGTATCTCCCACTAAAACTCAAGGGACCAGCTCGGCATTGGTTGAACAGCTTGCCCGAAAACTCTATTGGCAGTTGGGAGAACCTGGAAGATGCATTCCTTGACAACTTCCAGGGCACTTACGTCCGACCTCTGGACACTGATGACTTAAGTCATATAACACAACAGCCCGGAGAGTCAGCGAGGAAATTCTGGACTCGGTTCTTAACTAAAAAGAACAAAATCATTGACTGCCCGGATGCCGAAGCCCTAGCGGCCTTTAAGCATAATATCCATGATGAATGGCTTGCCCGACACCTCGGACAAGAGAACCCGAGATCCATGGCAGCCCTTACGATGCTTATGACCCGCTTCTGTGCGGGTGAGGACAGTTGGCTTGCTTGTAGCAACAACACCTCAAGTAAACCTGGAACTTCTAAATCCAGAGATGACAATGGCAAGCCCCGACGCAGCAAACACAAGCGTCGAAACAACGGCGATAGCGCCGAAGACATGGCTGTCAACACCGGATTCAACAGCTCTAAGACCAGTCAAAGGAAGAAACCATTCAAAAGAAACAATCCGGGCACGTCCAGTCTAGACCGCATACTCGACCGTCCATGTCAAATTCACGGCACCCCAGGTACACCAGATTATCATACCAACAGAGAATGCTGGGTCTTCAAACAGGCCGGCAAGTCAAATGCCGAAAGCAAGGAGAAGGGGTCACAAAGCGATGAAGATGACGAGGAGCCCCGGCCACCGAAGACAGGAGGGCAAAAGAGGTTCCCCCCGCAAATAAAGACGGTGAACGTGATATACGCTACCCATATTCCCAAGCGAGAGCGGAGGCGCGCACTTAGGGACGTCTACACGATGGAGCCAGTCACCCCAAAGTACAACCCATGGTTGTCCTGCTCGATCACCTTTGATCGCAAGGATCATCCGACCAGTATCCGTCATGGTGGTTCAGCCGCACTGGTCCTTGACCCAATAATTGATGGATTCCACCTCACGCGAGTCCTTATGGACGGAGGCAACAACCTGAACCTGCTTTATCAGGAAACAGTGCGCAAGATGGGTATCAATCCGTCAAGGGTCAAACCCACTAAAACCACCTTTAAAGGTGTCATACCGGGTGTAGAGGCCTATTGTATAGGCTCAATCACACTGGAAGTGGTCTTCGGACCCCCGGATAATTTCCTAAGTGAAGATTTAATCTTCGACATCGTCCCCTTCTGCAGTGGTTATCATGCACTGCTTGGACGAACCGCATTGGCTCGATTCAATGCGGTGCCACACTACGCTTATCTTAAGCTTAAGATGCCCGGTCCACATGGCGTCATAACAGTCAATGGAAACATGGAATGCTCCCTCCGTACCGAAGAGCACACCGCCGCCCTAGCAGCAGAAGCACTGAGCGACCTCTTTCAATCGAACCTTAATTCGACGACCAAGCTCCCGGACACTGTCAAAAGAGTCTGAACTACCCTGCGGCAGGATAGCTCAGCTCGTCAAGAGCTCAACTAACCAGTTCGGCGATAGACGGAGGCACAACTAGGTTATGTCCCACAATTCAGCTTAACCGCTCTTGGACACACAAACATTTTTTACATTTTCTTTTTCAGGTTCACTCTTGTCTCGGCCATCACTGGCGACCTGGCGACCGGACCTATGAAGGGACAGACATACCAAGGAGGGAAACAGCTCGCACGCGCAAGGGAATCCGTAGATATTCCCCTTGATGATCATCCTATCATTCTCTAGATCCGCACACAGCTCCCCTGGTCTCAGCAGGTTCCGAAGTCATATTTCTTTTTATCGCACTACTTGTACTCATACGCTTTGACATATTATTCAAGTACAATCTGCGGCTGTATATGACGTTCACTTGCTGTTCTTCTTCATTGATATTTTTTGTCAAGTAGCAGCCGTACACCCTGTTACGCCTTAATATGCCACGGGCTTCATTGTACCCATAATACGGCAAGAAAGTCCGAACACCTTCACGGTTGTTCGGCACCCCGAACTTATAGCATTATATGCATCGGCTCCAAATCATGTCTTGGTCAATAGTTGGGTTGCCCGGCTCCTGTGCTTGCTACCCTACGTTCCACCATATCGGCTAGGGTATTAAAGGGAGAACTACTGCGATGTGTCCCAGTTCTTCCGGACGAGCACCTTAGTAGAGAAAGCCGAAAATTGACTGTCATGATGCCGCGAGAGCTGGTCAGGTGTTCGAGAGGTCATAAAATCTATAGAGATTTATTCCACATTATGCGATAACTAATGCAGCGTGTGATGAATCGGTTTTTTTCTCCCGATCAGGTGCTTATAGAGTCCCTAGTTCGGTCTTCCGAATACTAGGGGCTGCGCCTACTTTTTTTTGTCAAACTCCTATGGCTAAGTGAGGGTGATAAAGCCTTATAGTCCGATTACCTGGTTCGTTGCGCTAAACACCTCCTTCAAGGACCCAAAATTGTGGTAAAGAGTGTTTAGATTTATCCTGAACACTCCCGTACTTCCTACATGGGGGCAGAAGCTGACGACTGGCCAACTCTCAGAATTAATATAAAAACGGCCACACAGGAGGTAATTTTTTTAAATAACAAGCATTATATTACATAATGACCTTGTTCCATATTACAGCATAGGATAATATGAATGTATTCATGGGAATATAATATCCTTGGCACATTGCTCCGCCACAAGGCGGGATCCCTCCAGGACACTGTCATAATACAACTTGGGCTTGCGGTGCTCCTTCCCTGCAGGCGGTCCTTCAGTCATCAGCTTTACAGCATCCATCTTCGCCCAGTGCACCTTGGCGTAGGCAAAAGCCCTTCGCGCACCTTCAATACAGACCGACCGCTTGATGGTGTTAAGCCGATGGCAGGCACTAACGAGCCACTTCACGAGCCCGAAGTAGCTGCTGGGAATCGCCTCAGTGGGCCATAGCCAGATAATCAAATCCTTCATGGCTAGTTCGGCCGCCCTATGCAGCTCGACCAACTATTTCAGCTGATCGATAAAGGGCGCTAGATGTTCTGGCGCCAGATATTGCGACCAGAACAGCTTATCCGTAGAGCTCCCTTCTTTGGCTCGGTAGAATGGTGCGGCATCAGATACGCAGCGCGGCAGATCTGCAAACGCCCCTGTAGAACTCCGAATTCGGGTTAGTAAAAGGAATCTTTCCTTCAAATACTTGCTTTGCATAGAAAAAGCCTTACCCGCTGCGATCTTTCTGGCCTCCTGGATTTCCTGGAGGGCGCCTTGGGCTTCGCCCTGGGCATCGTGTGCGGCTTGACGAGCCTTGGTGAGTTCAAATTCTTTATCCGTCAAACTCTGCTCCAAGGTCTCGCACCTCCTCATGGCCTCTTGGAGCTCTTGTTGAACTTCAATGACCCTGGCTTCGTGCTTTTCACGAATGGCCTGCTCCTTGTCCGCCTTCTTCTTGGCCTCGGCCACTGCCTTCTTAAGAGCCTCGACTTCGGTCGTCGCTCCTAATACACATCACGACATTTTTATTCATCACATTCAATCATTCATTCACACTGAATGCAAACAAGGTTTTTTTTTGCATACCTTGGTTATCCTCCAACTGCTTCTTCACTTGGCCGAGCTCTTTTTTGGCCCGCTCCAGACTCTGCTTCAGTCCGGAGACTTCCGCAGTATGAGAGGTGGCAGTCAATAAAGACGCCTGCTTAGACAAAAAAAAGGTATTGCATGGTAAGTCTCCTGCGAGCATATATTTGATCCTCCGTCCGGCTTTTCTTTCCGAACACCAAATAGTGTATCAGGGGCTACTATCTATACTATGACACTCTTTAAACCTCACCACTTACCTCAAAGCCTGTTATAAGGCTGGTGCGGGCTTCAGTCAGGCCGCTTTTGTCAGACTGAATCTTCTCAATCACTGCACCCATAAAGGCACAGTGTTCTTCAATGATGGAAGCGTTCTTCAGCGCTGCCGATAAGGTATCCGACACCTCTGGCTGGACAGAGGTCGCCGGTGGAATATGCGTACCCCCTTCTGTTGAAGAAGGTTGACTGCCCGATTTCGGAGCCGCGTTGGTCTCTGGAACTGTGTCCGGCTGGGGGCCGAATTCAAGATAGCCCCCGCTGTCAGTATCCATGGGGGTCTCCTCCCCCATGTGTCAGGCTGCTGATACGTCCATTTTGCATCATACTTTTATGTCAATATTTATTGCATTATGGGCTGTTATTACACTTTACATCTCTTTACTTATGGCTATTATCTCTTATTTTACAAGGTTTACCATGAAGAGGGGGAATGCCGACAGCTGGAATTCTGGCTGGAAAAGGAGCAAACGTTGGAAACCTATTCTGCACAGCTCCAAAAGTCCTGAAACTCCAGAAACAACCTTTTGGAATTAATAAGAATTTTTGAGCAAAAGAAATACACCAGGGGGCCCACACCTTGTCCAGGAGACAACCCCCCTATAGGGCGCGCCCCCTATCTCCTGGCCCCCCTGGTGGGCCTCCAGTGTCCATCTTCTGCTATATCATCACTTTTACCCTGGAAAAAATCGTGGGCAAGCTTACGGGACGAAACTCCGCCGCCACGAGGCGGAACCTTGGCGGAACCAATCTAGGGCTCTGGCGGAGCTGTTCTGCCGGGGACACTTCCCTCCGGGAGGGGGAAATCATCACCAACGTCATCACCAACGATCCTTTCATCGGGAGAGGGTCAATCTCCATCAACATCTTCACCAGCACCATCTCCTCTCAAAACCCTAGTTCATCTCTTGTATCCAATCTTGTATCAAAACCACAAATTGGTACCTGTGGGTTGCTAGTAGTGTTGGTTACTCCTTGTAGTTGATGCTAATTGGTTTACTTGGTGGAAGATCATATGTTCAGATCCTTTATGCATATTATTACTCCTCTGATTATGAACATGAATATGCTTTGTGAGTAGTTACGTTTGTTCCTGAGGACATGGGTGAAGTCTTGCTATTAGTAGTCATGTGAATTTGGTATTCGTTCGATATTTTGATGAGATGTATGTTGTCTTTTCCTCTAGTGGTGTTATGTGAACGTCGACTACATGACACTTCACCATTATTTGGGCCTAGAGGAAGGCATGGGGAAGTAATAAGTAGATGATGGGTTGCTAGAGTGACAGAAGCTTAAACCCTAGTTTATGCGTTGCTTCGTTAGGGGCTGATATGGATCCATATGTTTAATGTTGTGGTTAGGTTTACCTTAATACTTCTTTTGTAGTTGCGGATGCTTGCAATAGGGGTTAATCATAAGTGGGATGCTTGTCCAAGTAAGGGCAGTACCCAAGTACCGGTCCACCCACATATCAAATTATCAAAGTACCGAACGCGAATCATATGAACGTGATGAAAACTAGCTTGACGATAATTCCCATGTGTCCTCGGGAGCTCCTTTCTCATTATTAGAAATTGTCCAGGCTTATCCTTTGCTACATAAAGGATTGGGCCACCTTGCTGCACTTTATTTACTTTATTTACTTGTTACTCGTTACTATTTATCTTATCACAAAACTATCTATCACCTACAATTTCAGTGCTTGCAGAGAAAACCTTACTGAAAACCGCTTATCATTTCCTTCTGCTCCTCGTTGGGTTCGACACTCTTACTTATCGAAAGGACTACGATTGATCCCCTACACTTGTGGGTCATCAAGACTCTTTTCTGGCGCCGTTGCCGGGGAGTGTAGCGCTTTTGGTGAGTGGAACTTGGTAAGGAAACATTTATATAGTGTGCTGAAATTTTCTGTTACTTGTCACTATGGAAACTAATCCTTTGAGGGGCTTGTTTGGGGTATCTTCACCCCAACCAGAAGAGCAAAGAGTTGCTCCTCAACCTACTGAACTTTATGAAAATATTTACTTTGAGATTCCTTCGGGTATGATAGAGAAACTGCTAGCTAATCCATTTGCAGGAGATGGAACATTGCATCCCGATTTACACCTTATCTTTGTGGATGAAGTTTGTGGATTATTTAAGCTTGCAGGTATTCCCGATGATGTTGTCAAAAGGAAGGTCTTCCCTTTATCTTTGAAGGGAGATGCATTGACATGGTATAGGCTATGTGATGATACGAGATCTTGGAATTATAAGCGATTGAAGTTGGAATTTCACCAGAAGTTCTATCCTATGCATCTTGTTCATCGTGATCGTAATTACATATATAATTTCTGGCCTCGCGAAGGAGAAAGCATCGCTCAAGCTTGGGGGAGGCTTAAGTCAATGTTATATTCATGCCCCAATCATGAGCTCTCTCGGGAAATGATTATTCAGAACTTTTATGCTCGGCTTTCTCTTGATAATCGCAACCTGCTCGATACTTCCTGTGCTGGTTCTTATATGCTGAAGACTATTGATTTCAAATGGGACTTATTGGAAAGAATTAAACGCAACTCTGAAGATTGGGGTTCCGACGATGGTAAGGAGTCAGGTATGACACCTAAGTTCGATTGTGTTAAATCTTTTATGGATACCGATGCTTTTCGTGGATTTAGCGCTAAGTATGGACTTGACTCTGAGATAGTAGCTACTTTCTGTGAATCTTTTGCTACTCACGTTGATCTCCCTAAAGAGAAGTGGTTTAAATATAATCCTCCTGTTGAAGTGAAAGTAGTTGCACCTATTACAGTCGAAGAAAAGACTATTACCTATAGTGATCCTATTGTTCCTACTGCTTATGTTGAAAAACCTCCTTTTCCTGTTAGGATAAAGGATCATGCTAAAGCTTCGACTGTTGTTCGTAAGAGTAATACTAGGACTTATACACCTCCTGAGCAAATTAATGTTGAACCTAGTATTGCTATGGTTAAAGATCTCTTGGATGAGGATTTAGATGGGCATGTTATTTATTTCTGTGGTGAGACTGCTAATATTGCTAGGCCAGATACTAAGACACGTAGACCTGTCGTAGGCATGCCTGTTATTTCTGTTAAAATAGGAGATCATTGTTATCATGGCTTATGTGATATGGGTGCTAGTGCTAGTGCAATACCTTATTCTTATATCAAGAAATTATGCATGACATTGCACCCATTGAATTAGAAGACATTGATGTTACTATTAAGCTTGCTAATAGGGATACCATTAAACCTTTGGGATTGTTAGAGATGTTGAAGTTTTGTGTGGGAAGGTTAAATACCCTGCTGATTTCCTTGTTCTTGGTTCCCCACAAGATGATTTTTGTCCCATTATTTTTGGTAGACCCTTCTTGAATACAGCTAGTGCTAAGATTAATTGTGAAAAGAATATTGTCACTGTTGGCATAGATGGTATGTCTCATGAGTTTAATTTCGCTAAGTTTAGTAGACAACCTCGTGAAAGGGAACCACCTAGTAAGGATGAAATTATTGGTCTTGCTTCCATTGCTGTTCCTCCAACTGATCCGTTAGAACAATACTTGCTAGACCATGAAAACGATATGTTTATGAAGGAAAGAGAGGAAATAGATGAAGTGTTCCTTAAACAGGAACCTATGCTGAAACATAACCTTCCCGTTGAAATTCTTGGGGATCCCCCTCCACCCAAGGGTGATCCCGTGTTTGAACTCAAACCTTTACCTGACAATCTTAAGTATGCTTATCTTGATGAAAAAGAAATATATCCTGTTATTATTAGTGCTAAACTTTCAGAGAAAGAAGAAGAAAGATTATTGAAAACTCTGAAGAAGCACCGAGCAGCTATTGGATATACTCTGGATGATCTTAAGGGCGTTAGTCCCACGTTATGTCAACACAAAATTACATTGGAGGACGATGCCAAACCAGTTAGAGATCCTCAAAGACGATTAAATCCCAAGATGAAGGAAGTGGTAAGAAAGGAGATATTAAAGCTCCTTGAGGCAGGTATTATTTATCCCGTTGCTGATAGTGAATGGGTAAGCCATGTCCATTGTGTTCCTAAAAAGGGAGGTATTACCGTTGTTCCTAATGATAAAGATGAATTGATCCCGCAAAGAATTATTACAGGTTATAGGATGGTAATTGATTTCCGTAAGTTAAATAAAGCTACTAAGAAAGATCATTACCCTTTACCTTTTATTGATCAAATGCTAGAAAGACTATCCAAACACACACATTTCTGCTTTCTAGATGGTTATTCTGGTTTCTCTCAGATACCTGTGTCAGCGAAGGATCAATCTAAAACTACTTTTACTTGCCCTTTTGGTACTTTTGCTTATAGACGTATGCCTTTTGGTTTATGTAATGCACCTGCTACCTTTCAAAGATGTATGATGGCTATATTCTCTGATTTTTGTGAAAAGATTTGTGAGGTATTCATGGATGACTTCTCCGTCTATGGATCCTCTTTTGATGATTGTTTGAGCAACCTTGATCGAGTTTTGCAGAGATGCGAAGACACTAGTCTCGTCCTGAATTGGGAAAAGTGTCACTTTATGGTTAATGAAGGCATTGTCTTGGGGCACAAGATCTCCGAGAGAGGTATTGAAGTTGATAAAGCCAAAGTTGATGCTATTGAAAAGATGCCATGTCCCAAGGACATAAAAGGTATAAGAAGTTTCCTTGTTCATGCCGGTTTTTATAGGAGATTCATTAAGGAGTTTTCTAAAAATCTCTAGGCCTCTGACTAATTTATTGCAAAAAGATATTCCTTTTGTCTTTGATGATGATTTTGTAGAAGCATTTGAAATACTTAAGAAAGCTTTGATCACTGCACCTATTGTTCAGCCACCTGATTGGAATTTACCTTTTGAAATTATGTGCGATGCTAGTGATTATGCTGTAGGTGCTGTTCTAGGGCAAAGAGTCGATAAGAAATTGAATGTTATCCAGTATGCTAGTAAGACTCTTGATACTGCCCAGAGAAATTATGCTACTACTGAAAAAGAGTTCTTAGCAGTTGTGTTTGCATGTGATAAGTTTAGACCTTATATTGTTGATTCCAAAGTTACTATTCACACTGATCATGCTGCTATTAAATATCTTATGGAAAAGAAAGATGCTAAGCCTAGACTCATTAGATGGGTTCTCTTGCTCCAAGAATTTGACTTGCATATTATTGATAGAAAGGGAGCTGAGAACCCCGTTGCAGATAACTTGTCTAGGTTAGAGAATGTTCTTGATGACCCACTGCCTATTGATGATAGGTTTCCTGATGAACAATTAGCGATCGTTAATGCTTCTCGTACTGCTCCTTGGTATGCTGATTATGCTAATTACATTGTTGCTAAATTTATACCGCCTAGTTTCACATACCAGCAAAAGAAAAAGTTCTTTTATGATTTAAGACATTACTTCTGGGATGACCCACACCTTTATAAAGAAGGAGTAGATGGTGTTATTAGACGTTGTGTGCCTGAGCATGAACAGGAACAGATCCTACGTAAGTGTCACTCTGAATCCTATGGAGGACACCACGCTGGAGATAGAACTGCACACAAGGTACTACAATCTGGTTTTTATTGGCCTACTCTCTTCAAAGATGCTCGTAAGTTTGTCTTATCTTGTGATGAATGCCAAAGAGTAGGTAACATTAGTAGACGTCAAGAAATGCCTATGAATTATTCTCTTGTTATTGAACCGTTTGATGTTTGGGGCTTTGATTATATGGGACCTTTTCCTGCCTCTAATGGTTATACACATATTTTAGTTGCTGTTGATTACGTTACTAAGTGGGTAGAAGCTATTACAACTAGTAGTGTTGATCATAACACTTCTATTAAAATGCTTAAAGAAGTTATTTTTCCGAGGTTTGGAGTCCCTAGATATCTTATGACTGATGGTGGTTCACATTTTATTCATGGTGCTTTCCGTAAGATGCTTGCTAAGTATGATGTCAATCATAGAATCGCATCTCCTTATCATCCGCAGTCTAGTGGTCAAGTAGAGTTGAGCAATAGAGAGCTCAAATTAATTTTGCAAAAGACTGTGAATAGATCTAGAAAGAATTGGTCCAAAAAACTTGATGATGCATTATGGGCCTATAGAACTACATACAAAAATCCTATGGGTATGTCTCCATATAAGATGGTTTATGGAAAAGCGTGTCATTTACCTCTTGAACTTGAACATAAGGCATATTGGTCTATTAAAGAGCTCAACTATGACTTCAAACTTGCCGGTGAGAAGAGGTTGTTTGATATTAGCTCACTTGATGAATGGAGAACTCAAGCCTATGAGAATGCCAAGCTATTCAAAGAAAAAGTCAAACGCTGGCATGATAAGAGGATACAAAAGCGTGAGTTTAACGTAGGAGACTATGTATTATTATTCAACTCTCGCTTAAGATTTTTTGCAGGAAAACTTCTCTCAAAATGGGAAGGTCCTTACGTTATCGAGGAGGTCTATCGTTCTGGTGCCATAAAAATCAACAACTTCGAAGGCACGAGTCCAAGGGTGGTAAACGGTCAAAGAATTAAACATTATATTTCAGGTAATCCTATCAATGTTGAAACTAATATTATTGAAACCGTAACCCCTGAGGAATACATAAGGGACACTTTCCAGAACGTTTCAGACTCCGAAAAGGTATAGGTATGTGGTACGGTAAGTAAACCGACTCCAAAACAACTCCAATGGCAATTTTTATCAGTTTTGGAATATTTAAGAATTTTAGGAAGAAAGAAGTAGTCCGAAAGGGACACGAGGCTCCCACGAGAGTGGAGGGCGCCCCCCCTACTGGGCGCGCCCCCTGTCTCGTGGGCACCTCGTGTGCCTCCCGGACTCCGTTTTCTTGCACGTTACGTATTTTGGTCGGTAAAAATTCATTATATATACTCCCGAAGGTTTTGACCACCGTATCACGCAAATATCCTCTGTTTTCGTTTCGAGCTGTTTCCGTTGCAGATCTAGAGCACCATGACTGCACCCTCCTCCAACAACGAAGACAAGGATGCTTGGCTATTGAAGATAGAGCTGAAAAGAGAAGAACTAGAAGAGATCAACAAGGATGAAGGGATCAAGAAGGCCATGGAGGTTCAAGCTCCGGCGGTGAAAGAAGAAGACATCCCTCAACCTTTACCTAACCTTTTCACTCCAACAGAGATCGAAGCTTTTAAGATGATTGAGTTAGCTCGCATATAGAACAAGTATCTTACAAAGGAGAATATTCTGTTGAAGGATCATATCGCCGGACTCAAGGGCATTATCCGCAAGCTGGAGGGGCTTTTACGCTCAATGTGCGATTATCCACCGTCATCATCACCACCTCCATCATCTCCGAGGACATAATCACATGGGTATGGGCACTCCCCTTGGCAACTGCCAAGCTTGGGGGAGGTGCCCCGGTATCGTATCACCATCACACTCCTATCTTTACCGCTTTATTTAGTTCGATCCTTTTAGTAGTATCTTGATCTAGTAGATTGAAGTTTTGATATCAAGTAGTTTGAGTTTTGCTTTGTGATCTTTTTTTGTAATCGAGTCCGCAAGCTATCTATAATAAAGATTAGTGTTGAGTCAAGGACTTTGCTTTGTTGCTATGATCTTGAGAAAGTAGAAAGAATAAAAGAGTTCATATTGATCTTATGGATAGTGATAACTTCACATATAGAAAGTATGAGGCATAAAAATTGTTGAGAGTTGATGAACGTAGTTTTGGTCATCGTTGCAATTAATAGGAAGTGATAAGGAAAGAGGGGTTCACATATAAATATATTATCTTGGACATCTTTTATGATTGTGAGCACTCATTAAGTATGACATGCTAAAAGAGTTGACGTTGGACAAGGAAGAAAACGTAATGGTTTATGTTTTCTCACATCTCAGTTAAAGTATATTGTCATTGACCTTCCAAACATGTTGAGCTTGCCTTTCCCCCTCATGCTAGCCAAATTCCTTGCACCAAGTAGAGATACTACTTGTGCTTCCAAATATCCTTAAACCCAGTTTTGCCATGAGAGTCCACCATACCTACCTATGGATTGAGTAAGATCCTTCAAGTAAGTTGTCATCGGTGCAAGCAATAAAAATTGATCTCTAAATATGCATGACTTATTAGTGCGGAGAAAATAAGCTTTATACGATCCTGTGATGGAAGCAATAAAAGCGACAGACTACATAATAAAGGTCCATACACAAGTGGCAATATAAAGTGACGTTCTTTCGTACTAAGATTTTGTGTATCCAACCCTAAAAGTGCATGACAACCTCTGCTTCCCTCTGCAAAGGGCCTATCTTTTACTTTATGTTCCTCCTTTATGTTTTTATTTTGAACTTGAGTCAAGGTGATCCTCACCTTTCCCTTTTTCCTTTTATCCTTTGGTAAGCTCCTCGTGTTTGAAAGATCATGATACATATATCCAATTGGATGTTCGTTAGCATGGGCTATTATTGTTGACATCACCTAAAGGTGAATACATTGGGAGGCAACACAATAAGCCCCTATCTTTCTTAGTGTTCGACTGAAACTCCATAACCACAAGTATTGCGTGAGTGTTAGCAATTGTAGAAGACTATATGATAGTTGAGTATGTGGACTCGCTGAAAAGCCCTATTGTTGACTCTTTCTGATGTTATGGTAAATTGCGATTGCTTCAATGACCGAGAGTATAGTTTGTTAGTTCTCAATGAAGTTTTTGAACCATACTTGATATTGTGAATTGATTGTCATTTGAGCATAAGAATTTATATAAGGAAATCTATATATGTGTTGTTATAAGAATGATCATGATGCCCTCATGTCCGTATTTTATTTTTATCGACACCTCTATCTCTAAACATGTGGACATATTTTTTCGATTTCGGCTTCCGCTTGAGGACAAGCGAGGTCTAAGCTTGGGGGAGTTGATACGTCCATTTTGCATCATGCTTTTATGTCAATATTTATTGCATTATGGGCTGTTATTACACATTATATCTCAATACTTATGGCTATTCTCTCTTATTTTACAAGGTTTACCATGAAGAGGGGGAATGCCGGCAGCTGGAATTCTGGCTGGAAAAGGAGCAAACGTTGGAAACCTATTCTGCACAGCTCCAAAAGTCCTGAAACTCCACGAAACAACTTTTTGGAATTAATAAGAATTTCTGAGCAAAAGAAATACACCAGGGGCCCACACCCTGTCCAGGAGACAGGGGGCGCCCCCCCTATAGGGCGCGACCCCTATCTCCTGGGCCCCCTGGTGGGCCTCCGGTGTCCATCTTCTGCTATATCATCGCTTTTACCCTGGAAAAAATCGTGGGCAAGCTTACGGGACGAAACTCCGCCGCCACGAGGCGGAACCTTGGCGGAACCAATCTAGGGCTCTGGCGGAGCTGTTCTGCCGGGGACACTTCCCTCCGGGAGGGGGAAATCATCACCAACGTCATCACCAACGATCCTCTCATCGGGAGAGGGGTCAATCTCCATCAACATCTTCACCAGCACCATCTCCTCTCAAAACCCTAGTTCATCTCTTATATCCAATCTTGTATCAAACCACAAATTGGTACCTGTGGGTTGCTAGTAGTGTTGATTACTCCTTGTAGTTGATGCTAATTGGTTTATTTGGTGGAAGATCATATGTTCAGATCCTTTATGCATATTATTACTCCTCTGATTATGAACATGAATATGCTTTGTGAGTAGTTACGTTTGTTCCTGAGGACATGGGTGAAGTCTTGCTATTAGTAGTCATGTGAATTTGGTATTCGTTCGATATTTTGATGAGATGTATGTTGTCTTTTCCTCTAGTGGTGTTATGTGAACGTCGACTACATGACACTTCACCATTATTTGGGCCTAGAGGAAGGCATGGGGAAGTAATAAGTAGATGATGGGTTGCTAGAGTGACAGAAGCTTAACCCTAGTTTATGCGTTGCTTCGTTAGGGGCTGATATGGATCCATATGTTTAATGCTGTGGTTAGGTTTACCTTAATACTTCTTTTGTAGTTGCAGATGCTTGCAATAGGGGTTAATCATAAGTGGGATGCTTGTCCAAGTAAGGGCAGTACCCAAGTACCGGTCCACCCACATATCAAATTATCAAAGTACCGAACACGAATCATATGAATGTGATGAAAACTAGCTTGACGATAATTCCCATGTGTCCTTGGGAGCTCTTTTCTCATTATTAGAAATTGTCCAGGCTTATCCTTTGCTACATAAAGGATTGGGCCACCTTGCTGCACTTTACTTATTTTTATTACTTGTCACTCATTACTATTTACCTCATCACAAAACTATCTATCACCTACAATTTCAGTGCTTGCAGAGAAAACCTTACTGAAAACCGCATATCATTTCCTTCTACTCCTTGTTGGGTTCGACACTCTTACTTATAGAAAGGACTGCAATTGATCCCCTACACTTGTGGGTCATCAGCTGCCGTGGTTTAACCCTCTGGCGCCGCCTTGACGGTCTCCCCAGCTCCTCCTTGGCGTAGGCCCCTTTGGGACGACACCTTGGTGTCGTCCACGTGTTTGGGGGAGGAGGCCGTCGGGGGAGTCCCGCTGTCCATTGCGTCCGAGCCCAGTGAATCCTCCGACGAGGATTGTTCAACGCGGGACCTGACCGGACTACAAAATGAGTGACTCAATACGTTAACACTATGCGATACTGAGTATGGATATACGAATGTGTCCGGGTTTTATGTACTCACGATTTAGCCATGGGCTGAACCCTGGGATCCCACTCTGGGCTGCTGTCGGTGGCGGTGGTGAATTCGTCTGGAAAGGAGCCTTTCCCCTTCTAGACGATTCGGCCTCCAAG
Organism: Triticum aestivum; assembly: GCF_018294505.1. Lineage (NCBI taxonomy): Eukaryota > Viridiplantae > Streptophyta > Magnoliopsida > Poales > Poaceae > Triticum > Triticum aestivum. The sequence goes on from NC_057795.1 coordinate 363,829,904, forward strand.
CGTGTGGAGGTCGTCCTCTTCTTTCTCCCCCTCACTGGGGGGGGGGATTGGCTTTCCTCCTCCTCTTCCTTGTCCTCTTCGGAGGAGGAGCGGGCCTCAGAGTCTTCGGACACTATGTCCGAAGTACCCTTGCGACGAAGGATGCCCCTGGTCTCTTTGGCCTCCTTCTCGGCCTTCTTCTTCGGTGCCTTGTAAGGCACCGGGACCAGCATCTTCATTAGAAGTGGGCTGGTTTGTTCTTCTGGCAGCGGGGACGGATAGTAGATCCGCTCCGCCTTCTTCATCCAGCCCTAGGAGAATTGTTGGAAAATATATTAGGCATTTCCCTCAGAGTACGCAGATAAAGCATACACCTTGCCAACATACGAAAACTTACCGAACTTGCGGGACGGGACAATTTGTACCCGCTGTCCTCGGCTGAGTTCGACCATGATTTGACGGAATTAAAGAGCACCTTCCAGATGTCTTTGTGCGTTGTGCCGAAGAACTCTAGTAGGGTCTGGTGCTTGGCCGGGTCGAATTCCCTTAAATTGCAAGCCATGCATTGGCATGGGAGAATCCAGCGGACTAACATCACCTGGACTACGTCGACAAGTTTGATGTTCTTGTCTTCCATGCCCTTGATACGCGCCTGGAGCACTGCCAGCTCGTCTGACAAAGACCAGTCCAGGCCCTTCTCGGGCTAGGACGTAAGCCGCAATGGGGCTCCTGATCGGAATTCGGGAGCCGCGACCCATTTTGTGCCACGTGGCTCAGTGACATAGAACCACTGTTGTTGCCACCCTTTGACGGAATCATTGAAGGTACCTGATGGCCATGTAACATTGGGCATCTTTCTCACCATGGCACCTCCACACTCGGCGTGCTCGCCGCTCACCACCTTGGGCTTCACATTGAAAATCTTCAGCCACAATCCAAATTGTGGAGAGACGCGGAGGACGGCCTCGCACACGACGATGAATGTCGAGATGTTAAGGAAGGAATTGGGGGATAGATAATAGAAATCGATCCCGTAGTAATACATAAGGCCGGGAACAAATGGATGGAGGGGAAACCCCAGCCCGTGGATGAAGTGAGGGAGGAATACAACCCTCTCATGGTGTCCCGGAGTAGGGACGATCTGTCCCGCCGTCGGAAGACGGTGGCCGATCTTCTTGGCCAGATACCCAGCCTCCCGAAGTTTCTTTATATCCTTCTCCTAGAGAGTGGAGGTCATCCACTTGCCTCCAGCTCCGGTTCCGGACATTTTTGGAATGCTTTTGTGAGCGGGGAAGGCGAATTCTTGGGTGCTAGAGCGAGAGAGAGAGAGAGCGAGAGAGAGAGAGAGAGAGAGAGAGAGAGAGTAGGCAGAGGAAGAAGAAGGCGTGGGTGAAAAAGGGGAATCCTTATCTCTTTATAAAGGCGGCAGAAATCATGCGCCTCCCCACGCGCCCTCAAAATCTCTTATTCCCCAAGCGCCGTGCTAATGGCATAGTTGGGTTACCCATTCCCGTATTGATGAGGATCCCGTAATAAGGGGACATGATCTCTGCTTCGACAGGACGTGGCAATGAAACTGCCTCGCGAAACGTGTAGTAGCAGGTTGGGAAAATGGTTCGAATAATGACCGGGCCGCGGCGTGATGTCACGCTATGAAGAAGTTGTCAGCAGATTAGACTCGTGGAATATTATACTCTCTACGGTGGTATGTGGATTTTTTTTTGCAAAGCCGGACACGATTCTTGCGTTCACGATCTACTTTGGAGTATTCGGAGAAGGAACCCGCCTTGCAATGCCGAAGACAATCTGTGCACCGGACTCATCGTCATTGAAGCCTGGTTCAGGGGCTACTGAGGGAGTCCTGGATTAAGGGGTCCTCGGACAGCCGGACTATATGTGTATGCCGAACTGTTGGGCTATGAAGATACAAGATAGAAGACTTCGTCCCATGTCCGGGTGGGACTCTCCTTTGCGTGGAAGGCAAGCTTGGTGATTCGGATGTGTAGATTCCCTTCTATGTAACTGACTCTGTGTAACCCTAGCCCCCTCCGGTGTCTATATAAACCGGAGGGTTTAGTCCGTAGGACAAGAACAATCATAATCATAGGCTAGCTTCTAGGGTTAGCCTCTATGATCTCGTGGTAGATCAACTCTTGTAATACTCATATCATCAAGATCAATCAAGCAAGAAGTAGGGTATTACCTCCATAGAGAGGGCCCGAACCTGGGTAAACATCGTGTCCCCCGCCTCCTGTTACCGTTAGCCTTAGACGCACAGTTCAGGACCCCTACCCGAGATCTGCCGGTTTTGACACCGACACCCAGGGCGGCCGCCGACCACCTTGGGGCGCCCCTAGGGATGCCTCCCCTCCCCCTCCACCTATATATATATATGTGAGAAGGGAGAGGGCAGCACACACCACGATCCCCAAGCCATGTGCGGCGCCCGTCTCCCTCTAGTTCTAGTTCCTCCTCCGTCCACGTCCGTTGTGCTTGGCGAAGCCCCGTGGATAGTTTCACCACCACCGTCACCACGCCGTCGTGCTACTGGAACTCATCTACTACTTCGCCCATCTAGCTGGATCAAGAAGGCAAGGATGTCATCGAGTTGAACTTGTGCTAAACACAGAGGTGCCGTGCATTTGGTACTTGATCAGAAGGATCATGAAGGTGTACGACTACATCAACCGCATTGATAAAGGCTTCCGCTTAACGGTCTACGAGGGTACATATACACACTCTACCCTCCCATAGCTATGCATTTCCATGGATAGATCTTGCGTGTGCGTACTATTTTTTTGTTTTCAATATAACGTTACCCAACAGCCTGGCCTTCCACTGCTGTCATAGACGTGTACGCGAGTCATGTCGGTGATGTGTGGGTTCTAGCTGGTGCGCGGAGTGACGAAGATGCTGCTGGTGTGTGGAGCGACACGGAGAGCGTTGTAGGGGCTGCTCGTGAAGAACGTCTGAAGTGCATGTGCACGTGATAGCCTGATACACAGCTCACAACCTCCCCTCAATGCGTGTCACCCAGTTTTGGATCTGAGGCCGAGGAATGAGTAGAGGTCTAGCCGACAGTGTTGTCCTCATATAGGAAAAAGGTGGCTAAAGAGAACAAAAATGGGACGTAATCCACATATGCTGCCTGGATATTTGTTGCTCTGGGCAACCTTACCTCCCTCACCACTCTATGCGTCCGTGGAGGTACATCGTACTGGTGCGCCTACTGTACGAATGGGCCTCCCATGCTCTTATTGCCACTTTTTTGCTGTTAGTATAATGCCAACAGTCAAGTCAAGCAATGCTACTTCTAAAGTGATACCACATTTAACTAATTGATAGGTGGGAACCCGATGAACGAGTTCACACTCGAGGATGGACCGATCTTCACGTCGTAGGATCGAATCGGGAGGGATAACTAGCTGCAAGCAGCCGGGATAACTAGCTTTATACCTGCCAAGGTTGGATGCAACCCATACGTTGGGGATGGCTGACCGAAGCTACAAGAACTCCAACCCGCTGTCCGAACAATCGCAGAACCACAAACCGGGACTAATCCACACAAAATGGCCGGAAATGTAGAGCACGAACTAGGGGGAACCAGAGGCTCCTTCTCGCAAATCCGAATGAACTCACAAGAGCAAAGGTAGCAAGATCTCTCGGATGTCTCTAGCAGTCTTGCTGCATAAGCTTGTAGCTGAATGGTTTGACAAAAGGTTCTCTAGAGGATGGGGGAGATGGGGTTTTATAGCAGGGACAATCCCCCTTAGCTAGGTGTGAAAATGGTTTCAAAAGTAAGCAAGTTTGCATGACTTCCTTGGGTGAATAAGCAATCAACTTTGGGAGTTCTTGGAGAGTTCCTCGGAAATTCGCGAAGTCTTGACAGTCTGGAAACCTTTCACGAGAATGACTAGTACTTTTGACTCACAACTCCAAATGATGTGACGTTGTTTGCATTGGAAAGATAATTTGATTTAGCTTTTGTTGATGTACCCCTATGGCCCCGTCTCTCCACCATATGGGTGTACCACCCCGAAACATCAGAGGTAAAAACTGACAGCATCAGCTTCACTTGAAACTTGTTTTCTTCAAAGTCGTTCCTCCAGACCGGTTGCTTCAAGAGCTCATAGGTTGTTGGATTTCTTCCATGTGATACCTAAGTTCAACCAACAACAATGGGGATGAAAGTGCAGCCATGTGTTCAAGATTGTGGTATGAACTTAAGTTAGCGTTCACCTGGCCATGTGTTTGCTTGATTCGGCTTAGTAATTCTTTCCAACTAAATTGTGCACTTTTTGGAAATGTCATGTATGATGTAACCATGTGCTCATCATCCTCCCTCCCTTGATGAAGAGTCGTCCTCGACTCTCTTTGATCTGCAAAGGATAAGTAGTAGGGAAGTAGATAATATCCATGCAAAGAAATGATGCAATTCTCATTTGTAGCTTTCACCTTTCAATTGTGTTGCATGTGATCATGTACTTGTTTGTCACAACTTGGAGTTTGTCCAGGGATGATTGGTCTTGTTTTAATGACCAAGATGTCCTCATCATCCCCCCTTCTTGAAAAGGGGTCGTCGTCGACTCTACTTGGTCATACCACAAAAGAAAGCAAGGCAATACCAAATCATAATGCAAAGGTTTTATGATATAGAGTATTTTAGTTTTGAGCTTTGCTATCTTATGGACAATGCAAACATGATGTTTTGTTCGACTTAGGAGTTCCTTCTAGCAAATATTTCCATGGAGCACAAATTTGTAACACATCATCATCATGTTCTTATCAACCTCTCTCTCTAGGAGAAAAGTTGTCCTCAACTTTATTTGATATGCAAAATTATAGCACGAGGACAATACAAAATAACTAAGAAAAGAAAATGATGAATAATCATGTGCAACATTAAGTTTTATTGGATCTTTTATAGCCTCTTCAAGATTAGCAAAATCATATTGCTGGATGGATGATGTACCAAACAATTTTTCTTTAACCTTATGACGCCATTGCTTCAAAAACTCATACGTGCTACCTCTGGTTTCATCAAAATGGAAGATCCTTTTTGTTTTACCTTATTGAGTACCTGAATGCCTTTCCGAAAATCAATATTCACACATGCACCTTGTGTAGTGGTACTCCATGTCCTCCATATTTGTTCTTGGATCTCAATTTCCCATCGTTGCAAGAGAGCTGATAGGTATGCATTTTGCACCTGCACATATTGCAAAGAAAGAGAATTTTGTGAAATGTTAGTTATTGAATGTTCCTCTCTCTTTTCATTTGGTGGACTAATAATTTCCCATGGTGGTGGATCACTCACCTCGCTATTCTCTTGTTGAAAAATCTCAACCTCACATTTAGTGGACTCACATAACTCACTTATCCTCTCACTCTTATTGTGTGGTATATTGAGTTGTTGATCGCTTATCTCTCTAATGAGGTGTGGAATGATCTCAATCTCACATTTTGTAGAATCACACAACTCATTAATTTTCTCTCCCTCAATGTGTGGTATATCTAGGTGGAGATCTTTCATTCCTCTAATCTCATGATGAACAACCTGATCCTCGCATTTTGTGGACTCACTCACCTCACTTTTCTCACTCTCAATATATGGAATTGTGGAAAGTGGACACTCTTCCTCACATTTGGTGGAGTCACTCAACTCATTTTTCTTTTCACTCTCAAGTTGTGTTTTTTTTGAAAGTGGACACTCTTCCTCACTTTTGGTGGAGTCACTCAGCTTGCTATTCTTATCACTCTTATGTTGTGGAATTTTGGATTGTGGACTCTCTTCGTCACATGTAATTTGTGGGACATGTTTCTTGGATGTTGGGACAGTAGTGGTGATCGAGATACCAACATTAGGAGTGAGTCTCTTAGGTGAACATGGGTTATGAATCACCGGAGCCGCTCCATCAATTACGGACATGCTTTGCAGTGGGTTGTTGTTGTGACAATGGGTGCCACAACTTCTCCCTCGAGCATGACATCCTTGCTGCACTTCAGGAGCAACATTGTCACGCCCATGAGAAGAAACACCATGCCCTCGAGCATGTCCTCCTTGCTGCACTTCTTGAGGAGCGGTGACACGCCCACAAGCAGCAACTTCAAGCCCTCGAGCATGTCTTCTTTGTTGCACTTCATGAGTACTAGTGACACGTCCACGAGCACCAACATCATACTCTTGAGCATGTCTTCTTTGTTGCACTTCATGAGCAACAGGGTATTGTCGATGTCGAACCCCATCACCATATATTGGAGGACACTCGTGAAGCATCCTCTCCATGGCTCGGAGTATATTGTTCTTGAGTTGCTTCATATCAGTGCAGGCGGCCAAACAATTTCCTTCTCCATGATTCTTTCGACGCACACTTGGTGTAGATCCTACCATGTTAGTAGGGCTAAAGTGGAATAGGATAATTTTGTGGAATCATACAACCTCACCTCTTACTCACCAAGGTTCTTATGAGTTCACATCAGATTCTGCTTCTCTCGGATGTGTTAAAGCGATTGAAAGACATGGATCAAAGAACTAGCTTCGGTTTTTGGTGGAGCTCGGTGGGGTAAACAAAAAGGGGCTTGTGCTGAAATCAAGTTGATGCAAACCAAGAAAATATGGAAATAGATCTGCTGCACTTTTGCACCAAGATTGAAAAACACACAACACACAAGCTTCTAAAATTTTTCTACCAAGCTGAAACTTTTGGATCTTACACAACACTTTATTTTTCTCTCTTGACTTTTTTGCCACTCTTTTTTTCTTTCTTTGATTTTTTTGCCACTCTTTTTTTTCTTTTTTTTCAAAGCACAACAACCAAATCTGAAAGCAATTATGAAGATGAACTTGGTGCAGATCTAGGGGGAACCAGAGGCTTCTTCTCGCGAATCTAAATGAACTCACAAGAGCAAAGGTAGCAAGATCTCTCGGATCTCTCTAGTAGTCTTGCTGCATAAGGTTGTAGCTGAATGGTTTGACAAAAGTTTCTCTAGAGAATGGGGGAGATGGGGTTTTATAGAAAGGACAACCCCCCTTAGCTACATGTGAAAATGGTTTGAAAAGTAAGCAGGTTTGCATGGCTTCCTTGGGTGAATAAGCAGTCAACTTTGGGAGTTGTTGGAGAGCTCCTCGGAAATTCGTGAAGTTTTGACAGCCTGGACACCTTTTCACGAGAATGCCTAGTACTTTTGACTCACAACTCCAAATGATGTGAGGTTTTTTGCATTGGAAAGATAATTTGATTTAGCTTCTGTTGATGTACCCCTATGGACCTGTCTCTTCACCATATGGGTGTACCACCCTAAAACATCAGAGATAAAAACTGACAGCATCGGCTTCACTTGAAACTTGTTTTCTTCAAAGTCGTTCCTCCAGACCGGTTGCTTCAAGAGCTCATAGGTTGTTGGATTTCTTCCATGTGATACCTAAGTTCAACCAACAATAATGGGGATGAAAGTGTAGCCATGTGTTCAAGATTGTGGTATGAACTTAAGTTAGCGTTCACCTGGCCATGTGTTTGCTTGATTCGGTTTAGTAATTCTTTCCAACTAAATTGTGCACTTTTCGGAAATGTCATGTATGATGTAATCATGTGCTCATCATACTCCCTCCCTTGATGAAGAGTCGTCCTCGACTCTCTTTGATCTGCAAAGGATAAGTAGAAGGGAAGTAGATAATATCCATGCAAAGAAGTGATGCAATTCTCATTTGTAGCTTTCACCTTTGAATTGTGTTACATCTGGTCATGTACTTGTTTGTCACAACTTGGAGTTTGTCCCGGGATGATTAGTCTTGTTTCAATGAACGAGATGTCCTCATCATCCCTCCTTCTTGAAAAGGAGTCGTCCTCGACTCTACTTGGTCATACCACAAAAGAAAGCAAGGCAATACCAAATCATAATGCAAAGGTTTTATGATATAATGTATTTTAGTTTTGAGCTTTGCTATCTTATGGACAATGCAAACATGATGTTTTGTTCGACTTAGGAGTTCTTTCCAGCAAATATTTCCATGGAGCACAAATTTGTAACCCATCATCATCATGTTCTTATCGGCCTCCCTCTCTAGGAGAAAAGTTCTCCTCAACCTTTACATTTTGTATTGTTAATTCTTATAGAAATCTTCCAGTGCTAGAGTTTATTGAAATCTGTTCAGTAAAACCATTGTACTGTACCGTGTAATAAATTTACTACTCTACTGTTGCACTAGACACTGGATTGGTGTATATTTGTAGTATCCGAATGGTGTTGCATTAGCGTATGGACATAAATAAAGTGTGGAAAGCTTTCCCAGATATGTGCTCAAGAAAACTACTACTTGTTTTTCTAAATACTAGACATTTGGTACTTTAAATTGAACCGCAAAAACGTCTTATATTAAGGAACATAGGGTGTAGGGTTCATTCAAATTATCCCAGTAAAGCTAGTCACAGCTTTGTTAAAATTAATGTTCATTATGTTATCGGAGGAGGTTTGTATGTTTGTCTCTAATGCCTGTCGACTTCATACCTGACATCATGATGTAATGTTAAGTCATTTCCTTTTGTACAGTGTCACTGAATTGTCAAGGCGGTGATGGCATTTTATTTTAGTTGAACTGCACAAAATATGCTTAAAAGAAGAGGAAATGTCAGGAGTCGATCATTCTTGCAGAAAGAACTTTATATGCCCTTCTGATATCAGCCGTTGTTGCCTTATTTATTCCTTCAAACAGGTGTTTAGAAACAATCTTGTTACCTTTTTCCATTAAGAAATTGGAATGCTTATATTTGTGAGTCTATGTTTCAACTAGTGTCATTTTTACAGTAATCACACTTTAAATATCTATGCAAACAGGGATGCTCGATTTTAGTGGAACTGCACAAAAAGTCCAACTGGTTCAACATTAGGAGCATATTTTCTTCCAAACCTTTATATCCAATTGGTGGCACTATGAGCTGTTCATTACGAAGGTACATGGTTTGCTACTATCTTGCTACTCTTTTTGTACTGTCATTAGATAGTAATACTAGTGGTTTGCATGTGAATTTATTGGCAGGGTGGACCTGCATTGGAGGTGCAGGGCATGATTCAATGATTGGATGCTCAATTTTGGTTGTATTGATTTCACCTCCACCATCACTGCGAATATGGATATGCTTGATCTGATGAAGAATAGGCGCTATATTTCTGCTCTGAACCAGCAAATCAATTCAATATGAAATTGTCCAGGGCAAAACATGACTGTATCAAATTGTCCAGTGCAAACCATGACAGATGCTAAGAGGAAGAGACATGTTTAAACCGAGAATATAAGGTGGGGTATATGTTTACTAGCTACTTTATATTTGTGCAGACAGAGATATCTGCCCATTGCTATTTGGCAAACAAACAAAGTGACCGCAATTTTGGTTGAACTGCACAAGAGAATAGTATAGTCACAACACGTAGTGCCATTTGAAAATAGACACAAAAAGATTGGATAGTCACTTCGTGGACTGCAGAAAAGTAGTACTGTACTATTTTTTGGCCAACACTAGGTGCTTCATTGCTTTGGTCTGATTATACAATGGGCATCATTTTGCCTAAGTTAAAGTTTGTATTCCGAAAATACTCTCGCCGTGTGATCGAGAGAAGATCAAATCATATTGCAATGGATGTTCCTCCATCATGTGTGGTTCATTCTCATGGTTCCAGCTATTGGTGAGAGCACTTACGTTTGCAAGAGGAATTGTAGACTTCACAAACAAATTTGTATTTCAGTCTGTACTGAATGTTGGCCAAGAGAAGCATCCATGTTAGTAGGAAGAACAAATGTTTTTTCTAGATCTTTGCTTTTGGAGCTACATATTTGTATATGATCTGTGAACCATTGAGATGCATTCACATGTTGATCTTATGTATGGGAATCGTACTAGTTGGTTTTAGTTGCGACGCAAGATCCGAAGTGGCTGATCTTTACTTTTGGAGCTACATATTTGTATATGATCTGTGAATCATTGAGATGCATTAACAGTTCCTTATTTCTGTTCGGTCAGTGTTTACAAGTTACTGATCGATCACTAACTAGCCTACTAATGCGCTCCTCGCAGTTTTAGTTGCGACGCAAGATCCGAAGTGCAGTTTTTTGAATAAAAATGCCTACCTCTTAAGAAACTGACAAGCTGCTCTGAAGAAAATGCCATGCGAATTTGAAGAAACTGACAAGCTGTGCAGTTTTAGTTCGCAAATGCCTTATCTCCCAGCTAACGTTCATCAACTAATGCAATCGTACATGTACACCATCCGACCTACTCGATCCTACATGTACACTATCCGACCTACTCGATCCTACATGGATAAATAGCGGATCACGCACGTACTACCTCCTTTCCGGTTTGCAGGGCATAATTCAAGAAACCACCTACTCGATCCTACATGAATAAATAGCGGATCACACACGTACTAGTACCTCCTTTCCGATTTGCAGGGCTTAATTCAAAAATCTCACCAACCAAGGTACTCCCTCCGTCCGGGTTTATTAGTCCCGTGAGCAAAGCAGCAAGACCAAGGCATGGCAATAATTAACTGCATGTAGAAGTTTAACCCTAATTAATTCTAGCAATTTAAGTGGCTGCATGCGTGCCCTCGGATGCGACTCGTTGCATGCTACTCCGCATACTGGCTGCGAGCAATTCTGAGTGCCTGCATGTAGCCGGCCGTAATTAAGGCAGCTAACTGATGCGAAAAAGATGCACTTTAATTGTTGTGGGCCTTTTAAATTCGTGAAATCATTATTGATAAGGAGGGAGATGATTCGAGTGCACTCCTTTGACCGTCATGCCGGCGTGCGTCCCAGCACGGACGGGACGGGACGGGACAGTCATAATTTTAGTTTCTCAAGTTTTCCACGGCAAGCTGGCGCGCTAAGCTATGCCTGCTCATGTATTGAATTCCGATGACCGTCCCGCTACCCTTCGCCTATAAGTACTATTTCCCGACCTTCTCTGGTGGCACCGTGACCCAACTCGCCATGTCCTCATAAGCCCCCACCATCCCGATGTCGCTCGCCACTTATTCTCTCTCTCGCCACGTCCGCCATGCCCTCGCCCGTCCGCGATAGGCGAGGCCGGAGGCGGTCACCGCCGGAACTAGTGTTCGGTTTTTCACCGAAAGGCAAACGGAGGGAGGAGGCATTCTATCGGTCTTTAGATGGCAATGCGGAGGTTGAGGACTTGTTGGAGCGTGACCGCTTGGCGGAGGAGCAGGAGTTGTTGGAACGCGACCGCCTGGCGGAGGAGCAGCGTATCGCCGATTTGCGCCGCCAGCGGGACATGGAGCAGCAGCGCACCGGCGCTCTGAGTCACGAGCAGAGTGGCCGCATTTGGGCCAAATACATGGAGGCCGGCGCCCGACAAATAGCCCTAGATGCTGTCGGGCACGCACGCGTTCGCGACGCCGATTTTTACTACCAGCTCGTCAAGTGGGTTTCCCACTTAGAAGCCGAAGCTTCGGTGGACCACGCCGGCATGGGAAGGGCTAATGCGCGTGAGAAACGCGCCCTATCACACCTCTTGCAAGTTCGAGGCGAGGCGGAGGACGCCGGTGCCGGCGTTTAGTGTGTACCGCAGATGGTGGCCGGCATCGTCTAGTTAGCTAAGAGTAAGTTAGTACTTGTATGCTACTAGCGTATTAGTGGGAGTAGATAGTTAACTTGGCTATGATGGTTGTCAACGTGGAAGTTCAGTACTCTGAATGTTTAACTTTCCGTTTGAACATATGGAATGGGTTGTTATTTTGCTGTGAACGTTGAACTTTCCGTTTGAGCGTATGGAATGGGCTGTTATTTTTTTAAATGGGTTGTATTTGTCCTCCACGGGTTTAGAGGCTGACTTGTGGGCCTACCAAGTTGATGCGTACACAATCAAGAGATGATTGTACGTGGAGAGGATGACAGTTGGGACCCGCCAAGGTCATGGCAGTACGCAAGCAAGTGCCTCCTTATTTCAAGCCAATAAAAAATGGCTCCTCCTAATGGATTTCTAACATCTGGGTCCCATGCCATTGTCAACGTAGTCAATAAACGAGAGAATTGCACAACGAGCGGCTGAGACCAGGGACCCAACAGCTTGCCCAATTATTTTTGTTTTGTGTTAATTTGATAAATACCACTCCAAATCTGGTGTTTCCAAGAAATGCCACTGCAATTTCCAAACTTTGAAAACTGCCATTTCATGCCATTTCCAGTGGCATTTTTCGAAGTCTGGAGTGGCGTTTTTCAAAGTTTGCAAATTGCAGTGGCGTTTTTCAAAGTTTGCAAAAATTGCAGTGGCATTTTTCAAAGTTTGGAAATTGCAGTGGCATTTTTATGAATTGCCATAATTGGAGTGGCATTTATTTATTTATTTAGACGGAAGCAGGGTGTCAACTGGGCTGTGCGGGACACTCTGGCCTGTCTAGACAGCCTTTTCTTTTATGTTTACCACAGACCAGCCTAGTAGTGTTTTTTTTTTGAAAATGGCTAGCCCAGTTTTTTTGTGATTTGTCAAGTAAGTCGCTTTGTCAGGCCTGTTGGACTGCAAATCTTTGAAGACAAGGAGAGCTTCATTCGGCTGGCCGAAAAAATGGCCTATCAGTAATGAGAAATGAGTTGTACATTTTTAAAACACATCAAATAGGCAATTAGTTTCAAATTTCTTTTTTTCATTTCGAGATTTTAAATTGCATTGATTTTTATGCGTGGACAATTTATTGGATTTTATATTGATATACATTTATTTTTAAAATCGATTTGAACGTGACTCAAAATTTCGGGATTAAAAACAGTTTGGACCGCACCAAAATATGCAAAACTTCATATAATTTTTTAACCGTGGCCACAATATGGGCTGTAATGCTAACGAAAATAATATGGGCTCCAAAAAAACCTTAAGAATTAGCAAATGGGCTGTAAATTATTAGAAATTATGGCAGATGGGTTGTATGCTGTTTTCCACAGATTTGAGGCTTTCCTAAAAATGGTTGACGCACAAGCAGTGACTGTTGGATGTCCATCCAATGGCCGTCGTGCTTCTTCAATCTCTGCTCTTCCCGCTCCAGCCGCTTAAACAAGCGCTAGCGGAACTGCCTGCTCCCTCCTTCCCGCGGCCAGCTATGCTGTCGCGCAGGCCTCACCGCCCCATCATACTCCCATGGCTGGTATAGCCATCCCTATACTCACCCACACCTGCTGTTCTTCTCCGACGATGGCAGATGAACCAGTAAATCCTCGTACAGTTGTACTCCCCTCCGTGTGGGAAACAACTGCTGAGTCTTCCCTGGCTCCGTGTCGTTCCCTTCCTAGGCCTCGCCGTCGTCCACTGCCCTGGTGCTCTCGGCGCGACGTGGTCAACGTGGTCAACGACCGACATGCATCTGAAGTGGACTGTACGTGGAGAGGCTGACAGCTGGGTCCACGACCGCACGCAAGGAAATGCCTACTTATTATGCGCAAAGTAATGATTCCTCTACCTGACATCTGGGACCCACCGAAAGGGCCTCTCTATTTTGCAAAAAAAAATGTTACCTCCGCTGACAGCTCGGACCCACCAGCTATATCTTCGCACGCAAGGAAGTGCCTCCTTATTACGCACAAAAAAAATGAATACTCCCCCGCCTAGCTGGGAACCAGTATAGTTGGCCTACTAAGTTGACGGGGACGGAAGGCTTTGTCAACTTAGTCAATACGCACGATTCTAGCTCCAATGACCGTACGATGTCCATCCAACGGCCGTAGTGCTTCTTCAACCTCTTGTCTTCTTGCTCCAGCCGCCCAAAGCAACACCGGTCGTGCTGACTGCTCCCGCCTCCCGTGGCCGGTTGTGCTACCATAGAGGCCTCACCGCCCCCATACTACTCCCACCGCTAGCCAGGCCATCTCTCCACTCACCCACACCCCCTGTTATTCTGTGGCGACGACAACCTCGCACCACAACCACGTGAGCATCCACTGCTGCGTCTTCCCCGGCTCCGTGTCGTCCCCTTCCTAGGCCTCACAGTCGTCCACCGCCGTGGTGCTCTCAGTGCGGCGTAGTCAATGTGGTCAACGATCGACTTCCATCGGAAGAGTACTGCACATGGAGAGGCTGATAGCTGGGTCCACTGAAGCCGCAAGGAAGTGCCTCCTTATTACACAGAAAATAAATATTCCTCCACCTGATAGCAGGGACCCACCGGACGGGCCACCGTATTTCACAAAAAAAATGTTTCCCCCCTGACTGCTGGGACCCACCGGACGGGCCACCGTATTTCATGAAAAAAACGCCCTTCCCCCGCTGTCAGCTCGGACCCACCGGAAGTGCCTCCTTATTACGCACAAAAAATGAAAACCCCCTGCTAGCTGGGACCCACCTTGGTGGGAGGCTGACTTGTGGGCCTACTAAGTTGATGGGGACGGAGGGCTTTGTCAACTTAGTCAATATGAACGATTCTAGCTCCAGTGACCGTACGATGTCCATCCAACGGTCGTAGTGCTTCTTCAACCTCTGGTCTTCTTGCTCCAGCCGCCCAAAGAAGCGTCGGTCGTGCCGCGTGCTTCCGCCTCCCGTGGCCGGCTGTGCTGCCGCGGAGGCCTCACCGCCCCCTACTATTCCCACCGCTGGCCAGGCCCTGCGGCGATGGCAGCCTCATACCGCAGTCGAACCAGTGAACCCTCGTACTCCTCTCCGCGTGGGCTTCCACTACCGCGTCTTCCCTGGCTCCGCATCGTCCCCTTCTTAGGCCTCACCGTCGTCCACCGCCCTGGTGCTCTCGACGCGACATGGTCAACATGGTCAAGGAACAACTTCCATCGGAAGAGTACTGTACGTGGAGAGGCTGACAGCTGGGTCCACGGCGGCCGCAGGGAAGTGCCTCCTTATTACGTGCAAAATAATTATTCCTCCACTTAACAGCAGGGACCCACCGGACATGCCAGTGTATTTCATGAAAAAACGTTTCCCCTGACTGCTGGACCCACTAGCTACATCTTCGCACGCAAGGAAGTGCGTCCAGGCAAAAAAACGATTCGCCCCCCTGACTGCTGGGACCCACCATCTACATCTTCGCACGCAAGGAAGTGCGTGACAATCTGGACCCACCTAGTCGAAGCGTACGTAGCATTGTCATTCTGGTCGTGAACATGTACGTACATACTGGTCGATGTAGAGGCACGCACGTGTCGTAGTAGAGGCGCGCATGTAGCATGTACACGTACATACAGCGGCCAGTGTGCAAGAAAGAAAATACGACCACGTACATACATACGGTCCGGGTCTCGAACGCCTACTCGCGCATACGTATGGCCAGGGCTCGTGTACATGGCTAGGTCGGAACGGAGAAACAACATCGTCGTTGTGTTTATGGGGAGCCAACCGGTTGGGTCGGAACGGAATGCATCGTCGTGTTCATCGGGAGGGCATGGACGGAACAACCGATGGAAATAGGCCTGGCGTACCGCAGAACTGAGGAAACGGCATTGTGTTCGACCGGTCACATTCGAAACAGGATACTATTCATCGGGAGGGGTCTGGCGTACCGCAAAACAGAGGAAATGGACTTGTGTTGGACCTCCTACGGTCGAAACAGGGTCCTGTTGATCGGGAGGGGTGTGGGGTATCGCAAAATAGCGGAAACGGACTTGTGTTAGAGCGCTACGGTCGAAACAGGGGTCCTGTTCATCAGGAGGGGTGTGGTGTACCGCAAAACGGGACTCCACGGGATACTGTTCATCTCCACCGTAGACCTCCTCCAGCCTTCACGGGCTACTGTTCATCCATCGTCAACCTCCTCCATCCTCCACCTACGACTGTTCATCCACGGGCTCCTGTGCATCCAGCCTCGATAGCGCGCTACTCCACCGGCCACTGTTCAACCAGCCCTCTCCACGGGCTCCTATTCAACCACCCCTCCATGGGCTACTGTTCATCCACCCCTCCACCGTCTACTGTTCATCCAGCCCTCCACGGGGTCGTCCTATTCATCTAGCCCTCCACGGGGTCCTATTCATCCAGCCCAACCGGCTCGATCGATCGGGGTCCTATTCATCCAGAGGCAACACCACGGGGTCCTGTTCATCCACCTCCACCGGGAACTATTCATCCAAACCCCCCAGCAAGGCTCACTGTTCATCCAGAGGTAGCATCGATCGGCTTCAGTTAGTAGCAGCAGCGAAGGAATCGCTCGATCGGGTTTAGTTAATAGCCATCGATCGATCGCTCGGGTTCAGTAATGCGTAGCCTGTAGTGCAATAGCTCGGGTTTAGTAGGCGAACGCCTCACTCGGGTTCAGTTAGAGCCCAACGCCTCGCATCCACGCTCGTGCGTGTACGAGAGAAACATGCAAACCTCCATGCAACGCTTGGCCCCGACCACCCACCGTAACCGAGAACACCCCGATATTTTCCTCGCCCTTGCTTTTACCACGGTTTTTTCCATCATGGACGGCCCAAAGAATGTCATGCAACCGCGTCTCCGGCCCAGGATGAAAAGCCCATTTTCTGTCATGATTTTTTGTCATAGAAGTAGGAGCCCACCACATCTATGATGATACCGGATTTTGTCACAATTATCGTCATAGAAGTGTCATAAGTATGACAGAATTTTTTTCTTTCGGCCCAAAATGTCAAGGATGTGTCATTTTTTGTAGTGAAAGAAAGGAAGGTACATGATCTGCACACCAAGCTTGCCATCCACGCAAAGGAGAGTCCCATCCGGACATGGGGGAAGTCCTTCTATCTTGAATCTTCACGGCCCATCAGTCCGGCCCATGTCACACAGGCCGGCTCCCCGAGGACCCCATAGTCCAGGACTCCCTCAGCCGTTTCTAGCCCATGTTATCTTCGGCCTTCTCAGGGCCCATTTATTCTTGGGCTCATTTCCAACATTCGGTTACTTATGGCCTGTTACTGTCATTTTCTACTTGTGGGCCAAATTCAACCCGTGGTTACAGTCAGCCCGTTTGTGGCCCGTTAATATGTTGGGCCGTTTTCATAGCGTCATCAAATACGGCCGATTAATGATGGCCCATTATGGTCGGCCATGAATAGACGATTCCAACTCTAGCCCGTTTATGGCCATATTGCGGTCTATTATTGGCCCATGTTTGGCCAATCGATCATACGGCCGGTAGAAGGCCCATTAATGATACGACCCGTAGAAGGCCCATTGTGTCTATGACCCGTAGAAGGCCCATTGTTTCTACGCCCCGTAGAAGGCCCATTGTTTCTATGTCCCGTAGAAGGCCCATTGTTTCTACGGCCTGTAGGAGGACCAGTGTCACTACACTAAATATGTTCCCATGGTTATTGTGGCCTTGTTTTTAAAAAAGGTTATTGCGGCCACTAGCAAACTGCGGAAAAAGAATTACACTCACTACAAGCAAACAAATAAACAAGACAACATGGAAATAAATAAGTAAGCAACTTACACTAGGCTATCATGGCAATTACACATATTACATCCACTAGGCATCAAAGTTTGCCACCAGTGCAAATATAGGGAACAAAGCAGCATATAAACGCCACAGCAAAACAAGTCCAGAACTGAAACCACTTCAGAAGATCTCAAGAAACAATATCCCGGGTACCCATAATGCTGGCAAGATGCTTAGCAAGCTTATTAACTTTCTCTTGTTTGGCGCTTAAATCCTCCAGTGCTTGCTGTTGCACCAGAAAGTATGCATCTGAATTCTGCAGGGACTTCCTTAGTCCTTCAGCTTCTTGTCACAGCACATCTGATCGATGTCTTTCAACTTGAAGTTGAGACTCAAGAAGACGAACTGATTCAGGCAGCAAGTTCGAAGAGCTTGTGCCAGTAGTAGTGGCCAGTAACTCAAACAGTACATCAAGACATGACTTTTGGGTTCTCTCACTGTCGTCAAGATAGTTTTCATCAGCTTTCTTGGAGACCAACAGAGATGTCTCACTATCCTTAACCTTATCTGCATTACTTCCTTTACCATTGCATAACGGGGTACTGTTCTCCAATATTTTGTCCGCATTCTAAAAGAGAAACAAGCAGACACATCACAAGTTTACCATGTTGTATATGAAACTCATTCTGGTAAATCAGTTCAGTAGTAAAGTGGACAGGATAATAGCATGAAACAAACATATATCTATGTACCATGGTCACTTTATGGTCTATATCATTCTAGCTTTTGTTGCCAAATCAAGATAGAGACATAGTTCAAATAATATTTGTTCAAGATAAAGAAGAATAGACGGAATATAAGTGTGGGAAACTATAGAGAAATAACAACACTTGTAATGTGCATGATATGAGAACATAAGTGTTTATTCACTTGAAAACAAAATCAACATAGTGCAAGTTACAACAGCAAACCAGTTAAAAAACAGGTTTAAAACATACCTGTTACGCCATTGGAGTTTCAATTCCATCCTTCAAATTTGAAAATAGTTGGTATGAGTAAATACAGTGATGCAAGAGCAAAGGAGTATGAACCATAGCTACAAAACCTGACCTAAGAACAATTCTTTTTCTCCTTTAAGCGTTGAGTTGGGATTCCGAGTGGTGGTCCTCGTGCTTTGGGCACTGCAGTTCCCTTACTAACTGCTCGTGTTTGGGTGCTCTGTGATGGAGACGGTGCTGTGTCAACTGGAACTGGGTTACTATCTGCTGGGGTTGGGGTTAAAAGGGATGTAACTGGTTCTCTGTCCAACTGGGTAGGGGTACAATCTGGGAGAGTCTGGGTTATGTGTGGTGCGGATGGTTCTTGGGCAAGTACAACCGTGGTTCTATCTACATCAACTGGTAGCACTATCTTTTCTGAAGACCATGTTGTTACTCCCTTAGATACTGCCATCACCCTCTCCAATTTAAATGGCTGATAAACAAGAAAAGTAATTGAATGTACATACATTGTATGATAGACAGGTGCAATGGATAGTGGGGAATAAAAGAGGGCATGAAATAATTCATATTTATGTTGTCTAACCAAACAGGATAGCATGACACAATTTCACATATATGATGGCTAATTAAACACGATAGCATGACACAATTTCACATTATGATGGCTAACAAAAAAAGATGAAAAGACATAGTTCAACATATGATGACTATGTAAATAGGATGACATGATATAACTACATGATGTGTTAATTAAATAGGTTGGCATGCCATAATTCACATACATGCCGCCTATGGAAACATGATAGCATGATATAATTCCCGGATAGGATGACATAATTCAAAATATGATGACTATAAACACTAAACATGATGAGATGATATAACTATATGATGTCTTTATTCAATGGATTGCCATTCCATAATTCAGATAGATGTTGTTTATGTAAACATGATGACATGATATAATTCAAACATATGCTTTATATAGTAAGCAAATAAGCAGATGGCAATCCATATATGATGTAAAAACTAAGCAATGCAAGACAACATGCATGACATGGGTAATATAACCCTGCCGAGTTTGAGCATAGACCTCAGGGGGGAATAGGACTGGTCATCAGTCTCTAAATCCTCCTATGAGGAGATCTCTGTAACAAGCAAGATGTCTGCTTCAGCAGGTAGCATTGTCTGCTCTGAATACCTTGTTTTCACTCCAGATACTTCCATCACCGCTTCAAATGGCTGATGCACAGGAAGAGTAGTTCAATATACAAACATTGTCGACAAATGGAACACGTAATACAAAAAAATATAGCATGATATAATTCACATACATGATGATTGGCTAAACAGCATGGCATTGCATAATTCACATATATAATGCCTTTGCAACAAGATAGCATTGCATAATTCATATATATAATGTCTTGCAACAAGATGGCAATGCATAATTCACATATATGGTAATTAGACACTAAACAGGTGGCATTCACACAAAGCATGTCTAAACTAATCAAATGACATAGCAATGCAAGACACCATACACATGATATGAGAAACATAACCCTGCCAAGTT
>NC_057795.1:363850099-363852864 GCF_018294505.1 Triticum aestivum
GAGCTATCCGTAACCAGCGAGATATGCACTTCGTCAGATAGCATAGTCTGCTCTGAAGACCTTGTTTTCACTCCAGAATTTTTCATCATCGTGTCAAATGGACGATGCACACGAAGAGTAGTTGAATGTACTAACATTATTGACAAATGTAATACGTAACAAAAAAAGGATGGCCTGATATAATTCACGTATAAGATGACTGGATAAGCAGGATGGCATTGCAAAATTCACATATATGATGCCTGGCTAAACAAGATGGTGTTGCATGATTCACATAAACGATGAATAAATTAAACAGATGGCATTCACACAAAGCATGTCTAAACTAAGAAGATGACATATTTGATGTATAAAGTAAGCAATGCAAGGCACCATATGCATGATATGACAACCATCAAAATGCCAAGTTAGAGCGAAGACCTCAGGTGGTAAATAGGAGTGGTCTTCTCCTTCTAAATCCCCCTCAAAACAGATATCTTCCTCTCGATTACAATCCGAAATGGGTGGAGGGGGGCTGCCTTTGCGCCTACCATGGAGCAAAGTCTGCATGAAATTTTATTGCCACGCAAGGCTCGTCTCTTTTGCTCTACATGTTTAGTTCCATTGTGTACAATAACTGACATGCATAGGAATAAAATATAGTAAGATTATGTAACGAGTGCATGCAGAAATCCAGAGTGACGGTAACAACCTGTGGATAGACCCAAAACCAATGATAGCAGGCAGATAATGGCTTCAGTTAAAAAATATAGATAATGGCTTCTTTACTATTTGTTTCCCACCCAACATGAAACTCATAGTAGACACCAGAGATAAACCAGATAGTAGATAGATACTATTGATTGCGGCCCCGATATGTACCCCACAACCATCTAAAAACTCAATTTTGACCATTAGTTTGGAGCCGACTCAGAGTCTAATTGGTGAAGAGGACGATAAAGTAGCATGTAATATTAAGCGATGCATAACGTAAGCAGACACGAAAGAGTGTGACCTCTCTTGCGGACCCATGTAGTCCTCGAGGTCATATGCTTGTTTGATGATGGTAATGTAGTTGTCATGGCTGCCGGCGGCAGGGAAGAAGATCAGAGGCGGCGAAAGACAGTCTAGAGGCCGGATCCCTACTGTGCTGGACCTTCTGTCGTTGGAGCAGTTGAGCTGGGGTGGACGACGGCGCAGCAGGAGCGGGACAAACCACGCAAGGTTTTATTTGATAACTATCTGTTAGAGAAGTAATTCTGTGAGGGCTTGTTTGAATTGGAGGATTCTAACAATGCAGGGACAGGAAATAGACAATAGTAGGATAGGAATGCACGTGCAAAACACAGAATTTAAAAACATAGGATTTCTGCCAATCTGGGTGTTTGGTTCACAAGAATTGAAAGATCACATAATGCAAAGAAGCATGGTGAGATTAAGTCAAACCACAAGAAAATGTACGGTTATAATGCTATTATGCTACTATCTCTTAGTCTCGTGCTTCATGGATAGGAATTTGAAAAGGAGGACAAGTGGATATTAAAATTCCTACGGTTTTTCTTTCAAGGAGACACTAAAGGAACAAATCCTACAGTTTTCCTTTGCTCCATTCCTTTGAACCAAATGCATGAATAGTAGTACCATAGGAAACTTCCCAATTCCTATGTTTTTCCTTCACTTTTACTTTCAAGCACTCGCGATTCTAGTAGGTAGGCTTGAGCAAGGAAAAGCCTACACTCAAAAATTGTTTTTGTGCTACTTCTACTACTTTGGACCCAGACCACTGCCCAACTAGCTCAACTCCGAGGCCCATCGACAAATGCACAGCTCAAAGACGCAGAGATAAATAATGATGGCGTTCAAGAGAGTCCATCATGGATAGCTAAGTTTCCTGGTACCTCACTGCTTGTCATATAGTAGGAGAAACTATTCATATTTCACGTTACTGTGTGTGCTTAGTGGACAATATATATAAAATGTAGAGTAAAAGAGATGCAACAAGTGTACAACCTCTTTGGTGAAGCCATGTCGATCTCAGCGTGATTTGGTTGGTCGGTGAGGATGATCCGGCTGACTTGGCTATCGGAGGAGGGGAAGATGATCTTAGGCATCTTGAGATGGAGCCCGGGGTACTGCTCCGCTGTGATGGAGGGTTTCGTTGTTGGAGCAGCTCCGATGAGTTGTACGACGCCGAGGCTGAAGGAGGACAGGAGAGACAACGTTAAGCTGAGTGGAATTCTAATAGCATCTCTAATAGGTGACGTAAAATACATAACCACAAAGTGCTAGATGTAAAATACACCAGCCGCTGATCTCTGAACTTAACTATCAAAACTGAATTTAACTGTCGAAACTGAACTTAACTGTCAAAACTGAATTTTGCTGTCGAAACTGAATTTTACTATCGAAACTGAACGCACTAGTAGCAGAAAAGCAGTAGCAGTAGCAGCGCGTGCGAGAGCCGGGGCAGCTGGTCGTGTAGCAGCATCAGGTGAGCCTACACATTAGTGGACTGACTTTTTCATCTCTGGTCAGTCGATTTTCCAGCGGTTGGATACGAAATCAAGGGCCTGCAGTTTATCTTCAACCTCCACCCCCCTGAGTCGCCAGCCACCACCGGCAAAACAGCCGCCTGCGGCCGGCGGTGCGCCGCCCCGCCCGCCCCGAAACTACTCCCCACCAGCGGACTGCCGCCGCCCCGGCCATCCCTCTAGGCCCCCCCGTGCCGAGCTTTTTCTTCGGCGATCCCCACACCACCGCCCCACCACTGCCGCCGACCACCGCCC
>NC_057795.1:363853397-363857762 GCF_018294505.1 Triticum aestivum
CCCAAAAGGCAATTCAGTCGACTGAAGTGTAGCTAAATCGGAGCAACATCGCAAGCAAGAGCAAGAGTGAGAATAGCAGCACGAGCAAGAGCAATAGCAAGAGCAGACCAGGCAGGGAACCGAGAGCAAGAGCAGAGCAGCAGCGTGAGCGAGAGCTAAAGAAGCAGCAGCTCCTATTGATGTGGCCGCCGCCGCCGAGGGAGCGATGCCGTGGAGGAAGTGGCCGGCGACGCTACCGTAGATGGAGCCACGCCGTGTCAGCTCTGGACCAAGCGCGGGCACCACTGTGAGAATGAATCAAGAAGAAAATGCGGCGATTAATGTATAACCTCTTTGGTGGCACCGATTAGGCCGTAGCTTCATTCGAGGAAAGGGTGATGATGCTGCCCTTCCGGTGGTGCAGGTGAAGACGGCGATCTGGGAATGGAGGTGGTGTGAAAGACGAGGGGAACGTCGGGGAAGCTCCTTGGAGGTGGAGGACGGGGTAGCTGAACCGGTGGAACGACAAGATCGACGACGGATCCTCATCCGGTATGGAGGATGAGGGACTGATACGTCTCCATCGTATCTAGAATTTTTTATTGTTTCATGCCAATATTATTCAACTTTCATATACTTTTGGCAACTTTTTATACTATTTTTGGGACTAACATATTGATCTACTGCCTAGTGCAAGTTCCTATTTGTTGTATGTTTCTTGTTTCGTAGAAAACCCATATGAAACAGAGTCCAAACAGAATAAAAATGGACGGAGATTTTTTTGGAATATATGGGAATGTTGGGTAGTGGAATCAACGCGAGACGATGCTCGAGGGGCCCATGAGGCAGGGGGGCGCACCCCTGACCCTCGTGGCCACCCTTTACGGCGGTTGGGGCCCTTCTTTCGCTGCAAGAAAGCTAATATCCGGATAGAAATTGTGTCCAAAGCACAAACCAATCAGAGTTACGGATCTCCGGGAATATTAAAAACAATGAAAGGGCAAAATTAGGAACGCAGAAACAGAGAGAGACAGAGAGACATATCCAATCTCGGAGGGGCTCTCGCCCCTCCCACACCATGGAGACCATGGACTAGAGGGGAAACCCTTCTCCCATCTAGGGAGAAGGTCAAGGAAGAAGAAGAAGAAGGGGGGCTCTCTTCCCCTTGCTTCCGGTGGCACCGGAACGCCGCCGGGGGCCATCATCATCACCGCGATCTTCACCAACACCTACGCCATCTTCACCAACATCTCCATCACCTTCCCCCATCTATATTCAGCGGTCCAAACTCCCACAACCCTCTATACCCTCTACTTGAACATGGTGCTTTATGCTTCATATTATTATCCAATGATGTGTTGCCATCCTATGATTCTGAGTAGATTTTCGTTGTCCTATCGGTGATTGATGAATTTCTATGATTGGTTTGATTTTCTTGTGATGAAGTTGCTGTCCTATTGTGCCCTCCGTGTCGCGCAAGCGTGAGGGATCCCCTCTGTAGGGTGTTACAATACGTTCATGATTCGATTATAGTGGGTTGCTTGAGTGACAGAAGCATAAACCTGAGTAAGGGGGTTGTGGCTATGGGATAAAGGGGACTTGATGCTTTAATGCTCTGGGTGGGTTTTACCTTAATGATCTTTAGTAGTTGCGGATGCTTGCTAGAGTTTCAATCATAAGTGCATATGATCCAAGAAGAGAAAGTATGTTAGCTTATGCCTCTCCCACATAAAACTTGCTATCGGTCTAGTAAGTAGTCAATTGCTTAGGGACAATTTCACAACTCTTACCACCACTTTTCCACACTCTCTATATATACTTTATTGCTTATTTATCTAAACAGCCCCTACTTTTTATTTACGTGCCTTTTATTATCTTGCAATTCTATCCAACAACACCTACAAAGTACTTCTAGTTTCATACTTGTTCTAGGTAAAGCGAACGTCAAGTGTGCGTAGAGTTGTATCGGTGGTCGATAGAACTTGAGGGAATATTTGTTCTACCTTTAGATCCTTGTTGGGTTCGACACTCTTACTTATCGAAAGAGGCTACAATTGATCCCCTATACTTGTGGGTTATCAAGACCTTTTTCTGGCGCCGTTGCCAGGGAGTCATAGCGTGGGGTGAATATTCTTGTGTGTGCTTGTTTGCTTTATCACTAAGTAATTTTTATTTGCTGTTCTTAGTTGTTCTCTATCTTTAGTTATGGATATGGAACACGAAATACCAAAAAAATTAGGTGTACTTGCTACTCATGGAGATGGGGAACCTCCTAAAACCCTCGATCCTGGTTATGTGAAAGAAATTATGTACTACTTTAATAATCCTGGGAAAACCCCATTCAATTATGTTATGGGAGACACGTTGGATCAATGTGAATACTTTAGGGATTATCGCTTGACACAAAAATGGAAACTATTATGGGATCAAATTTATATGTTGTATTGGTATGCTAGGCAACTGTGCTTGAGATATGATTATACTTGTTGCTCTAGGATGAAGGCTCCACACCTTCCCTTTTCATGCGAATTTAATGATGATAAAACCTTGGCTTCTTATGCTAATGGTATCTATGATTACTATGATGTGGAACAAATTGAAGGATTAGTTGCTTTTATGGGTGCTTATGAAATTGAATCTTTGTTTAAAGAGTTTGAAGATTTTGATGATTCAGTTTATAGACCTAAAAATTTAGCTATCCTTAAATATTGCTATGAGAATTATGAATTCAATTCCGATATTGATGCATTTATTGAGAAAGTCTCTGTTGTCCAAGAAGATACTAATATTTTGCAGGAGTCTATGGAAGAGGAAATTGATGAAACTGTGAGCTCATTGGATGAAAAAGATGATGAGGAGAGCGAAGAACAAAAGGAGGAAGAGCGGATTAGCTACCCGCGCCCACCTTCTAATGAGAGTAACTCTTCAACTCATATGTTGTTTAATTCCCCTTCGTGCTTACCGAAGGATGATTGCTATGATGATTGTTATGATCCCGTTAATTCTCTTGAAATATCCCTTTTGATGATGCTTGCTATGCTTGTGGCCAAGATGCCAATATGAATTATACTTATGGAGATTAAGTTGCTATAGTTCCTTATGTTAAACATGAAATTTTTGCTATTGCACCCACGCATGATAGTCCTATTATCTTTTTGAATTCTCCAAACTACACTATATCGGAGAAGTTTGTGCTTATTAAGGATTATATTGATGGGTTGTGTTTTACTAATACACATGATGATTTTGATAGATATAATATGCATGTGCTTGCTGCTCCTACTTGCAATTATTATGAGAGAGGAACTATATCTCCACCTCTCTATGTTTCCAATATGATAAAATTGCAAGAAACTGCTTATGCTATGCATTGGCATTTACTTGGTGTGCATGAATTGTTCTTTTATGACATGCCGATGCATAGGAAGAGAGTTAGACTTTGTTGTTTCTTGATATATGTTATTTTGTGCTCACTACTAAATCACAAATCATTGTTAATTAAAATTGGCTTTGATATACCTTGGGATCTGGGTGGATCCATTACTTGAGCACTATATGCCTAGCTTGATGGCTTTAAAGAAAGCACTGCCAGAGAGACAACCCGGAAGTTTTACGGAGTCATTTATTTCTGTTGAGTGCTTTCATATAGTCTAAAAACAAAAAAATAAAGAGGGGAACCCAAAACTTTTCAAAAAGGAAAGTGAAACTGAGAAAGACAAGCATTGTTGAAGTGGGGGAGCTCCTTGAACTTTGTTCATGCTCAAGGAAACTTTGTGAATCTTAATTACAATTTTTTTATCAAAAATAATTATCCCCTTGTACAATTCCATTGTATTATAAAAATAATGTGCCAAGGTTTTCCTTTAGGATGTTTACAATGCTTGTTGGTTTGTGAGGTGCAGGACACAAACTTTGGCTGTAGTGCGTGATTTTACATTTTTTACTGCAATGTCAAAAAGTTCTGATTCTTTTTGCATTGTCTTTATATACAAATTATTTACTTTTCATAATTTTGGTAGAATTTTTGGGGTACCATAAGTATGGTGAATGTTCAGATTTATACAGACCGTTCTGTTTTTGACAGAGTCTGTTTTTGATGCATAGTTTGCTTGTTTTGATAATATTGCACATGCACACACAGAAACATATCCCAACACTTATTGATAATATTGCAGTCCTACCCTTAGTTTGTCTTGTGGGCCTCTCCCACCATATTCGAGAAGCAACTCCATCACCCATCCAGCACTCTACTCCTATCCCTCCCTCCCTCTCTCTCCTCTCTCTCTCTCTCTGTCCCATCCTATTTCCCGTCCTTCAGTTATGTATGGATGTCGACCGATCTTCCTCAAGACATAGTTGGGTCTCTCCTTCTCAACACATATACGA